>NC_047523.1:2564712-2642131 GCF_902827115.2 Pseudochaenichthys georgianus
CAAGTATAGCATTAACATTTTCCTCATTGGGATGATCTTGGACCCTGAGACTCTCTTCTCCTCGGAGAGTTCCACTGTTGTCTGGAAAAAGGGGGAGAGCAATTGCAGGCATGCATCCGCTGTTTCATAGTCCTCAGAGGACAGAGGTCTCACATCTGTTTTCAGCGTCGCAAGAGCTGCCCCCACTGACTGCTTCTCTTTGAAAAGGCGCTGTAGCATTAGGTAGGTGCTGTTCCAGCGGGTGTCCACTTCCTGAATGAGCTTCAGCACAGGGCGATTCATCTGCTCCTGCACTTCTCTGAGCTTCTCTTTTGCTGCTGTGCTGGTTTTAAAGAACGTGACTACTTTTCTAGCCCTTGTGCGTAGGTCTTGTAGGCCAGGAGTTAAATCCAGAGATTTCTTCACCACTACATTTAGTGAATGAGCAAAGCAAAGTGCATGTCTTAGATTTAAACTTCTGACAGAGGCAACCATGTTTGCTCCTGCATCCGTCACAACTGAGGTCACTTTGCCTTCAGTGCCCCATCCCTCCATGAGAGACCTCATTGCAGCAGTGATGGTAACCGCTGCATGAGCTTTAGGGACAGGCAGCACTCCCAGAAGCACTGGGGCCAGCTTCGCAGAGTCATCCACATAATGGCAGGTCACGGCTAGATATGCGTCCATATTAATGGAGGTCCACACATCAGCAGTCAGGCTCACAGCCTCTACCCTCTGCATGACAGCCTTGGCCTTCGTCCTCTCCTCCTCATAGCGCTTGACCACCATCTCCTTTAGAGCCCGTCTGGATGGAAGAGTGTATCTAGGATCAAGCAAGGCCACAAGCTCCTTGAAGCCACAGTCATCCACGATGGAAAAAGGCTGTGAGTCTTTCACCACCATATTCACAAGAGCCCCATCCAGCTCTCGCTTCCGGTCCACTAAGACAAAGACATAAAGACAAAGAATAAAAACAAAACCCAAAAAGCAAATAAGGATTTATGTGAAATTGCAATCAAAGGAAGCAGACTTGTGAGTCATGGAATACAGTCATAGCATATTGTGTTAGTGTTACTAGTTAATAATAATATAATACACAACCCCTGGTTCACAGCGGCTCCATGTCTGGCAGTGAATAGCCTAATCATGGAGGAAGTATTCCCATGATACTTCAGTTCAGTTGAACACACCAAGCCCTGGAACTGTAGAGAAAGGCATTTGTAAATAAAAATGCAATGTCAGTCTATAAAGCTGTAGCCTAATGGCTACATTGATCATATACATAATTGTACTTTAATGCTACTTAATGTAGAGTTGAGATAAACCATAGCTATAATACTGTAGTTGACCTACCTTATCATGCGCAATCAGATTGAAATGATCCCACATCCCAGAACGACCTCTCTTCCTGGCTGGCTCCATAATGATCCAAACGCAATACTAACAACTCAACAGCAACAAGGCAAACTACGACGACAATCCCACAGATTGCCAAATTGTGCATTTTTTTGAGCGGTTATAAAGTGTCACTTACTAAGTGACACTCAAATTCAAACAGTTTCAACCAGTCAGAATCGAGACGAGGCAGTGCATTGAATCACCTGATTGGACGGCGAACCAGTGAGTTGATTCATTCAGGAAATGAAGCAGTTGCTGGTTCGGACGTCACATGTCACGTGACTTGAAGCAAGCTTCGAAGCACTTGTCATTGTGACTACCCGATCCGTCACCCTGCCCGATCGGTTCTGCGCATGTGCGAGAGGGTCCGCCATGTTGGACAACTCCGGACGGCAACACCAGATGGACACTTGACACAGTGGCTTTTAGCAAAGCTCAAAAAGAAAAACCGAGAGAGATGAGTTATTGTTATTACAACGTGACTTCACTATTATTTAACAACTCTTTTTATTGGGTTATTTTATTTGGGGTTAAGTACATTGTCAGAATAAGTGAGAAATAGATGTAACTTCTGTTAGACAGCTATCATACTGAATAAATATTTACTGTGAATGTATGCAAAAATGTATGGCATATGGCTGTCTAACAGAAGTTAAATTCATTCCTCACTTATTCTGACAATGTACTTAACCCCAAATAAAATAACCCAATAAAAAGAGTTGTTAAATAATAGTGAAGTCACGTTGTAATAACAATAACTCATCTCTCTCGGTTTTTCTTTTTGAGCTTTGCTAAAAGCCACTGTGTCAAGTGTCCATCTGGTGTTGCCGTCCGGAGTTGTCCAACATGGCGGACCCTCTCGCACATGCGCAGAACCGATCGGGCAGGGTGACGGATCGGGTAGTCACAGCACTGCTTCTATGGAATAGGAAGTCCAGGGTTGAAGCTCCGTTCGAAGCTTCAGTGTCAAACTGCCATCACTAGTTGCAACATCTATACAAAAATAAATATATATAAATTATATATATACTCCCCCTTGTGGCCAAAGGGGGACACAACTCTTGTCTTCAGATGTATGCTTGAGTGCAGCAAAATGTAGCACAGTGACTTTTTTGTCAACTAAACATCATAAAACAATACATATTTTAGTAAACGGGACATTATAATCTCCGCACATTAACTCTATATTTTCCTCTGCTATGGTGCCAAAATGAAATGAAATAAAATAAACAATATAGGGGTTGCTTCTTCTCTGAACGTCTATGTATACTGCATCCCTCCATATCAAATAAACCATAAACAAATACATAAAGTCGTGTTCACTGCAGCGATCTATTTCACACACAAAACTATATGAAAGCTTGGTGATATACAGGTTTCTCCTGGAGACCAAGGGAAGACAGGCTTCTCCTGTTTTTTCAGCCTTTGTTATCATTTTGATAATTAAAAATATATATTCTTGTTTGTGGTTGTTTTTGCGTTCAGGGCATACAAGAGGTGTAACATTATTTGAATACCAAAACTATATTGAAATAGAGTCTAGCTTGAACAGCAACTAACCCCTAGATTCCACCGGGTCCGTCTGCGTCGCGTCACGGCTGTGCCGTGGTTTTGGTCCAACCTCCTCTAGCATAACCCACCGGGCGTGTTTCAGAAGCATTTCAGAAGCATTTCAGAAGCAGAACGTCTTGCCTGCCGGCAACAACATGAATCAAAGATGTGTTGCTGTATTTTAGAAAATTTAAAAAAAATGCATTCATCGTCATAATTATTCTATATATATAATTTACACAGTGCCTGTAAAGCGGAGGAGAAAGCATTTCTCCTTCTCCTTGAAAGACTACGGAGGGATAGGGTCTGCAAATTAGTTTATTTGGGGGATGGACCGGATGCTGTCACCGGTCGACTTCCTGCCCGCTGCCTCTGCAACGCCTCACGTCGCGTCGAAAACTAGACTTCAATCCTATTTCGAGCGGAGTTGGCACTTGACAATCACCTTCCCTGAATTGTACTCAGGTGTAACTAAAGTCTGCTTTAAGGGTTGTTTATATTTCACATCATTTATCAGAATCTGTAAAGTAACTAAAATAAATGTAGTGGAGTAAAAATACCAGGTTAACCTTAAAGAAAGCCCTCGGGATTATAAAAGACCCCCATCACCCCAGCCACAAACTGTTCTGTCTGCTGCAGTCTGGCACAACAGCCGCATTCTAGGAGAGGATGTGGCTGCTGTGGAGGACTACAGTACCTGGGAGTGCACTTATGGGCTGAACTGGAGGATCAACACTGACGCTGTGTACAAGAAGGGGATGAGCAGACTATGTTCTGAGGAAGCTGAGATTCTTCCACGTGTGCAGCAATATGCTGGAGATCTTCTAGTCTGTTGTGGCCAGTGCACTCTTCTTCTTCGTCTGCTGGGGGGGGGGGGGGGGGGGGCAGCATCAGAGCCGGTGACACCAGCAGGATCAATAAAGTGATCAGGAAAGCTGGGTCTGTCATCGGCATCAAGCTGGACCCCTTTGAAGCTGTGGTGGAGAGGAGGACACTGAACAGGCTGTTGTCCATGATGGATAACCCACCCATCCTCTCCACCTGCAGCTGGACAGTCAACGGAGCTCCTTCTCCAACAGACTGCTGCAGCTCCGCTGTCACAAGGACCGATACAGGAACACATTCCTGCCCACTGCAATAACTCTGTACAATAAATCACCTCTGGCTGGAAGAGAACTCTCTGCTCCATAGTTTCTCTAATACAACCTCGCTGTACATTGTACACATATATCATCTGTTCAATATGTGATATTCCATTGTCATATATTTCTGAATATGTATATTTGCATATATAATATCTACATGTATTATTTTTTATTTCAACACGTAGCCTATATTTTCTATTTTCTTTTTTTTCTATTCTTGTTTATTTGTAGTTTTGTTTTATTGTAAAATGCCTTGTCTTTTATGCTGCTGCAACAACAACAATGTCCCAAATTGGGATCAATAAAGTACCATCTTATCTTATCTTATCTTATCTTACATCCGGACCAAAACCACCAGACTCAGGGACAGTTTCATCCCACAGGCCATAAAACTATTAAACACCTGAACTTTGAAATAACATCCATAGCATTAATCTGGCTGCTACTTAGAAATGATTTGTCTAATATATCATATTCCAATCACTTGTATAGACTCTTATTGCACTATTTCACTTTTTACTATTTTACTATTTTACTATTTGTATTGACTTGCACTATTTTTTCTGTGTATCTGTTATATTGTGTTGCACTGTTGGAGGAGCCTGTGACCTAAGGGGGGGGGGGGGGGCGGGGGACGTTCGATTCCTGTTTTGAATAGTGTGCTGTCGATGGGTTTCATTCCATTTCAAAATGCTGTTTGTCTCAGCGTAAACTTTGCGCACTGCCACTCCAACATCCAAGTTCCTGGGTGTCCACATAGACAATAAACTGGACTGGAGTAAAAACACTGATGCCCTATATAAGAAGGGCCAGAGTCGCCTGTATTTCCTCAGGAGACTCAGGTCCTTCAACGTCTGCAGCACTATGTTGCAGATGTTTTATGACTCGGTGGTCTCCAGTGTGATCTTCTTTGCTGTGGTGTGTTGGGGCAGCGGGGTGAAGACAGCTGATGCCAACAGACTCAACAAGCTCATCAGGAGAGCAGGCTCTGTCCTGGGAGTGGACCAGGAGTCGTTGGCAGTGGTGTCGGAGCAGGGCCGGTCCTGACCAATTTGCCGCCCTAGGCAAGATTTTAGCTGGCGCACTTCACTCGCGTTTATGTCCATGTCGATCAGATCCAGCTCTCCTGATCGGCCTTTAGAGAGAGCACCGATCAAACTATTCAGAGTGAATATCGGCCGATAATGACCGGCGGCCGATCTATCGGAGCCTCCCTAATTATTACCAGACATTTTGACCGTCAGGTTTTGAATTTACCGGTTTTTTATAAATTTTACCAGCTAAAAACCGGTAATTACCGGCTAACGGAAACCCTGGTGTGCAACTGTATTTAGTTTCCTATCCATGTGAACATGATTGAAGTGGGGGGGGCCTAACATCCTCCGGGGGCATGCACCCCTGGGAAGACTTTTTTTTATATTGAAGTTAAAAGCATCAATCTGGTGCACTTTGAGAGCAACATTAGGAGATATGGATACATCTCTCAACACCCAGATGAAACAGAACTGTAAGCAGATTTTATTTTTCTTTATGGATATTTTACAAATCACTTTCCTTTCAAACTGTATTCTTGTTCATTAATAACAACATTTTTGTACTGTCAGTATTTTATACCTGTTTTTCATCTATTCTCTTATTTTTTCATAACTATAATGATCATATAAAGGTGTGCCTTTACCTCACTGAGCTGAGGTTATCAGAGCCTCTCAGTCTTTCAGGAGAGAGCTCTCTAAAGCTCTCCCCCCCTCGGCCGCTTACACAGTAAATTCCAATGTTAATAAAAGCACACAGAAGCTGTGTACGTTTTTTGGGAGTTTGATTTATTTTAAATGAATACAAATACAAAATTAAAACCTATACACTAAAACCATTATTTCAAAAAAAGAACAATTTCACATAAACCTCTGGTTTTTACTGGGACTGGGGCAGTTCAACTTGATTTGAGGGGGGGTGTGCCATAGTTTATGGGCGCTGTACGCAATATATACGTAGTTCTGTTAGTATAAGATAATAAGATGTACTTTGTTGATCCAAAATCGAGAAATTGTGTTATTATGAAATTAAAAAAAATATTTTTTTTTAATTTCTCACTTTTTTTTCTTTTCTTTTTTTCGGCGCCCCCCATGGGTTGATGCGCCCTTAGCATTCGCCTATACTGCCTATGCCGAGGGCCGGCCCTGCGTCGGAGGGGAGAATGCTGAGGAAACTCCTCGGGTCAATGGACAATGGGTCTCACCCCCTGCGTGCCACGCTGGTTTCCTACCGGAGCACTTTCAGCCACAGACTGAGATCACCGATAACCACCACACAGCGCCACAGGAGGTCTTTCCTCCCAGTGGCCATCAAACTTTTTAACTCTTCACCCCTAAGTAAAGGGCACTGAGAACTTCCACACCAACACTATGTGCAATATATCAATATAATTACCATCATTGCAATTACACTCGCTGCTATACATAACTATGTGCAATATTATATTATATTATATTATTATTATTATTAGTATTATTATTAATAATGCTATGATAATGTGCAATTACGTAACTGCCACTACGTTTTAATTTTTGCACTACTAACTACTGAAAACTACTGAATACTGCTAATAATGATTGCATTGATTGTGTGACCATCTATGTTTCTATGTTTCATGTTGTCGGTGGATGTTTGATTGCTCTTTTTCTGCTGTGTTTATTGTGTTTGTTGTATTTTGTTACTGTTACTGTTACGCATTGTACACAATTTAAACCAATCAATGTTGTGTAATCAACAAGGATAATCTGGTGTTTTTTAGTTGATGAGTAATGCAGAAAGCACTGTAAAATCAATCGACAGAGAATACTTACTTCCGGGTGTAAAATCCTCCATTATCCAATGGGAATGGATGCTCACATTGCTCTCCGTAATACAATAAAGGGGACATGATCAAATCGGAATATAATGTTCTTTTAAAAAACGTTAACTAGGGAACAATCTATTTGACACAGCTGAAGCTCTGGCCTTCCTTAAAAACTAACTAATGTAATACAAATCACAGTAGTATTACACACAATGCACTGTTTTTTGAGAACAAAAATTCGTAACTAATGCACCATAATACATTCTGACGAAAAATAAAAATTATTATGAATACAAATAAAATAAAAGAAGCCTCCCACGAGTTACTACAAGCTATAAAGTAGATTTTAAAAACGTTTTATAGAATAAAAGCTCACTGCGGGACGTTGTAGAAATGCGTGTGTGCACCACGACAAAGGAGCCTCATTCACTTTACATTGGGGTTGTTTGCGTGGTGCCGACACGTAAATGTAACAACGTTCGTGACTCCACCACGCATTGTGGTGTTAAGGAGTCGTGGTGGAGTCACGCATTCTGGTGAGATCAGGTTGGACAAACATGTTGTTTTTGTGAGAACATATTTAAATGTTTTCCCTAACTCACACGTGTTTGAACATGTAGCACGCCCCCCAAGCTGCTGTTTACAATAATTCCAACAGAGGGAGTTGTCTACATTTAAATTGGAGTTGAAGAGAGAAGAGAAGTATGTGACCATTAAGAGATGCATAAGCATAATGAAAATGAGATTACAGGTGCATCTAATATAATGGAATATATTGCCTCCATACTTATACTTTTTTGATTGGTATTATGTAATATTAAATTATACTATTTCTGAGATACAGGATTATGAGCTGTAAGCCGTAATCATACAAATTAAAACAAAAATAGGCGTGAAAATATTTCACTTTATGCGTAAATCTAGAATATATGAAGGATACACTTTTTGATTTCAATTACAGAAAAAAATTACTTTTCTGTGATATTGTAATTTTTGTAGATGCACCTGTAAGTTTAGTTTATTGTCATTACAATACAATGCAGTTTAGAATCCGACCAGAGTGACAAGGAGGACAAAGGAAAGTTAATGCACAGGTGACAAATGTACCCTTGACTGTGTGTGTGGGTGTGTGTGTGGGTGTGTGTGTGTGTGTGTGTGTGTGTGTGTGTGTGTGTGTGTGTGTGTGTGTGTGTGTGTGTGTGTGTGTGTGTGTGTGTGTGGATGGGTGTGTTTTCTGAGTATGAGTTGGTTCAGCCCCTTAGAATAAATTAGCTTGCTTCCTGAACGTGCAAAACGAAAGTCTGAGGGAAACAAGTGCACATGGTGAGAAGACTGAAGGAACAGCACAGCACAAACAGCAAAGGTAATACATGTGAGAAAGGAAGGGAGTAGAGCTACACTACCAAAGTAATTATACTCCTAAAATATCCACACAAAAAAAGGATACTTTAACTACTGTGTTTTTTCTTCACTTCCTATGATGTGGTGTGTATGCAGGGCAGCATGAGCCAGTGGAAGCAGATCCAGCAGCTGGAGATCAGACTCCTGGAGCATGTGGACTACCTGTATGATGATAACTTCCCCATGGACATCAGGCAGGGTCTGTCCAGCTGGATCGAGACTCAGGATTGGTGAGTCCTGCTCCTGTATGTATGTTTTAAAGATGTTTAGCTTTCAGTTAACAGCCTTTACTGTCATTAATATCTTTGCCAGTCTGAATGTCCAAAAACACTCAAACCTAACCTGTCCAGCACCAGCAGACAAACACAGTGTATAAGGTAAGGTATAAGGTATAAGGTCGTTATCCTGCCCCGAGTTGGGACAAAATGAAGAATGCAGCTTTAAAGTATTATGAGTTTGTCCTTAACTTTCCAAATTAACAAACACCTGCACTCTGTCAAGAAAAGAACTCTTGATGGTCTTGTTTTAGTCTTTTTGTGGTCCTTCTCTGTCTCTTAGTTATTTTGAGTCTCTTTGTAGTTCTTTTCTTCATGGTCTATTCGTCTCTTTGTAGTTCTTTTCTTCATGGTCTATTCGTCTCTTTGTAGTTCTTTTCTTCATGGTCTATTCGTCTCTTTGTAGTTCTTTTCTTCATGGTCTATTCGTCTCTTTTTAGTTCTTTTCTTCATGGTCTATTCGTCTCTTTGTAGTTCTTTTCTTCATGGTCTATTCGTCTCTTTGTAGTTCTTTTCTTCATGGTCTATTCGTCTCTTTGTAGTTCTTTTCTTCATGGTCTATTCGTCTCTTTTTAGTTCTTTTCTTCATGGTCTATTCGTCTCTTTGTAGTTCTTTTCTTCATGGTCTATTCGTCTCTTTTTAGTTCTTTTCTTCATGGTCTATTCGTCTCTTTGTAGTTCTTTTCTTCATGGTCTATTCGTCTCTTTGTAGTTCTTTTCTTCATGGTCTATTCGTCTCTTTTTAGTTCTTTTCTTCATGGTCTATTCGTCTCTTTGTAGTTCTTTTCTTCATGGTCTATTCGTCTCTTTGTAGTTCTTTTCTTCATGGTCTATTCGTCTCTTTTTAGTTCTTTTCTTCATGGTCTATTCGTCTCTTTGTAGTTCTTTTCTTCATGGTCTATTCGTCTCTTTGTAGTTCTTTTCTTCATGGTCTATTCGTCTCTTTGTAGTTCTTTTCTTCATGGTCTATTCGTCTCTTTGTAGTTCTTTTCTTCATGGTCTATTCGTCTCTTTTTAGTTCTTTTCTTCATGGTCTATTCGTCTCTTTGTAGTTCTTTTCTTCATGGTCTATTCGTCTCTTTGTAGTCATGTTTGCATTACCATTGTGCGTCTCTCTGTAGCTCTTTGTGTTCCTTTGCATCTGTGCCCTTTTATTGGTTGTGTAATCATTGAGGTCATATGATTGATTTCCAATGATAATAATAATAATACATTTTATTTGTAAAGCACCTTTCATTGCTAAGAGTAATCCCAAAGTGCTACAAGGGCATAATATAGCTGTTTTTAGAGTCAGTGGCCTTCGGAGCCCTCCGGTGGTCTGGGAGTCCACGGGTGAGCAGCGGCTGAACAGAAAGCCCCCGGGTCCTGGGGGGGGGGGGCGAAGCAGATGGTTGGTTGCAGAACAGAGGTTGCATGTGGAGGTTTGTGGGGAGAGTAGTTCCTTGAGGTAGGAAGGAGAGTCCCGTGGACGCACTGATGGGTCAGTCGTGAGATCTGGTTTCTGATCCTGAGTGAGACAGGAAGCCAGTGGAGCGCTTGAAGAATGGGTGTGACGTGATTGTAACTCCAGCCATCTTCTTCATCAGCTTAGCTGGGAATCTTTTGTCTGTTTCCAGGGACACAGCAGCCAACGAGGAGCCCATGGCGGGGGTTCTGTTCACCAACCTTCTGTCCCAGCTGGACCGAGTGCGCTCACAGGAGCAGAACTTCTTACAGAGACACAACATGAAGATCATACAACAGCAGCTCCAGGTGTGTCACCTTCTTTGTGTCCTAGTTATGTCACCTTCTTTGTGTCCTAGTTATGTCACCTTCTTTGTGTCCTAGTTATGTCACCTTCACAGCTCCCTTCATTTAAACAGAGGCTTTATTTTCACACCTAACCAACGCCTTTTCAAAGTTGCTTTACTGCGGTAATAATTGCACAATGCAATCATTTGTTTACTCCCTAGTTTAAACCGCAGCTTGCCCACCGTGGAAACGTAGATAATAATAAAACCTATCATTATTTTATTGTTTAACATGCTCATACTGTCATTTATGAATCGCATAAACACCTTTTACTATGTGTTTTATGCGCAGAGGTGTATGAAGTACTTCTTTCATTTAAGTCACCATTCCGTAACGATGTGCAAATACTCTGTTATAAGTCCTGCATTCATCATTTGACCTGAGACGTAACTGTGTTAGAAAGTTAGGACTACAGTGAGCTGGACCTGGTGCTGCGTACCGGTACGCCGAACCGGTACTGGACTTGAGTCCGGACCTGAACCTGAATGTGAGTCCAGGTACGCAGCACTAACTGGACCTGGGCTCCTTCTTCCTGCTGGAGTGTATCACTACAACAGGAACAGCAGAGGACGGAACAGTGTGGGGGATGAGATAACTATTTGGTTTAAAAGTAGTATATAAAGCAAGAATTACAACATTTAGGAGAATAATAAACAGCACAAGCAACGGCAGCGAGATGTAATCAAACAAAAAAAGCGAATCAAATGTCCAAAGATCCGTGGTGTTGCAGTATCCTGGTGACAGAGGCAGAAAGCCAGCACCATACGCTGCCTGTCATTTCTCAAAGTCAACTTTATTGTTAGTTCCTCTGTCTGTGTTACACACAATCATCCCAGAGAATACAACATATATAAAAAGAAATTTAAAATACATACACACCTTTACACCCACTATATATATATATATATATATATATATATGCATGTATGTACAAATGCTTAGACACAAATATACATATAGCCACATTTAGAGGGGGGCTGCTCTCTTCAGTTCTGTATGTCTGCATACGTTGACTTATGGTACATTTGCTTATTTGGCTGTATACAAATGCTGCGTTCATCACAGTAGTCTCCAGTCATTTTCTTCATTATCATAACAACATAAAGCTTTTTAATTTGAGGTGACAATACTAAACTACAATGCTCTGCACTTACACTTATGAAGGTGTCTTGTAAGCCATTACCCAAAGCCAAAGTCAAAGTTGTGAAAGTATTTCGTGGTGGAATTAACTTCATCATAACGCTGACCATACTCACTTTCAGTAGTTGATTTTAAAATGTCTCCAATAAGAAGAAGTGTGTTCTGGTCTCTGGTGTGTGTGCTGGAGGTGAAAGGGAAGTGTGATGTGTAACCTGTCTCTGTGTGTGCTGCGGTTGCTCTGCCTGAGAGCAGCTTCTGTGTTGGCCGTTCCAATATAAAGGAAGTTAAGAAGGACAGAAGCGACTTTATGGAATTGAAATACAACTAAAGCCATTCTTTTACAAACGACGCACTGACCGCTGGCTGAAGTACTTGTACTCAGCATAATAAAGGTGTTTGTGAAGAAAAGCTTCCCTTCTCTTCTCGTGTGTGAGCTTTTGGTCCAGGCGCTTCACAGGATGCTGTGGTCAGAGCTCACCGACGTCATGAGCTGAGGCTCACATTTTATTCTGGAAAATAAATAAAGCTTTGCAGAACCAACCCACGAGGCTCTCACCGCTGCTTCCTGTGTGCCGCGACGTGTCGCAGTCAATGCTTCTCAGCGGAAGCAGCGACTCATGTGAAGAGTGCCGCCGGTTGTTGTTGTGAAGTACGATTGTGTTTTAATCTCTCTTCAGTTTGACTGACCTATAACCCACATTGCAGCAGGCCCCGAAGGAGAACCCTCGGAGCTTAATCTCTGATGGTCATCAGATTACAAGACCATGTCTGCACTCTCTCCAGGATCACATGTTGTAGCTCAGTAACGCAGGGGACACAAAAGAGAAGTGAGCTTGGAACCAAACTACCTGCTTCTAAATACTAAAAGACATAAACAAAAGTGAGTGTAGGTGTGTGTTCACGCCGCTCAGTCGTCAGTCTGGCCATGATGCGGATGAATTAAAACGTTCTCACACCTGGAGGCGAGAACAAAGCGTTCCTCTTCCCACAGCAGGACGTTTCTCAGCAGGCTTCTGAACGGGCTCATGAGCAAACCAGTGCCACACTCTGCATAAGGATCTGAGTCATGTGCTGAGAGAGAAGGCAGGAGGCGAGTCTGCTCCATATCAAAGACCTATTTGTTTCCGTTACAGGTTTTATAACGCCCTTTCAAACAACTTATTATATTGCACGTATGTGTCACACCTTTGGCTCTAAGCCTTTACTTTTATTAGGGTGGAGGTTTGGTCCAGGGACAGCCTGAACTTCATTCCTTTTCTGATGGTATGATAAGTAAACAACATGATGACACTTCTCTGAGGACACTGCATAGGTGCTTGGTTTGTCTGGAAGGCAGAGATAAACATACACCGTCAGCATTACCCTGCTGCCGGTTGTTGTAAGCTTACATTAACGACATCTAAGACTGTGAGTGTAATGATCTGTGTGTGTCCCCAGGTGAAATACACATCAAACCCCACGGTCATGGCCCGGGTGATCTCCACCTGCCTGAGGGAGGAGCGGCGGATCCTCTCCAGCGCCTGCATGCAGGAACAGGTTTGTCGTTTGTCTCTGAGAGGGAAAGTCCCTCCAGTTCCTTCACAACGTCTGCTGCTGGTAAGCCAGAGCTGCTGCCAGGAACACACTGCTGCACCCACACATCCCAGCTGCTTCACCCTCTTCCCCAGAAGCACGGCTGCATGACATAACACTTCTGTTCCTTTACTTATGAACGTGCTGGAAAAAACAAGATAGCATTTTAATATTCAAGGAAGGCTGTTGTAAAACAAAATGTACAGGTTGATGACGATTTTTGTCATAAAACTTTATTCAGCAAAAATCAAAAGATTATTACACACTTCTGTGTAGTCCACTGAGTCCACTATGCACTTCCTGTCACAGTGCATGTACTTCTACATGGCCGTTTTACTAACGCAGAAATAACAATCTCTTTTCCTCTTGACTATCATGACCTGAACGTAAACGCACAGGACAAAGCATTACCGCCATCTTTGATTCAACACTCAAAGATTCAATAGCTGCTCCAACAGTGCAGCATACAAGACATAAGACATCAAACTAAATATAAAAAGTGCAAGAAGAAACTGCAGTAAAACCGTGCATGACAATGGTACACGCAACCCTGGGAGGTAACCGGAAAAGTACTCCCTAGGTGCCCTTGAGCTATGCTCCCAACTGCTCCCCGGTAAATGGTAAATGGACCGTATAAGTAGAGTCCAGAGTTGGGTGTAACACGTTACAAAGTGATGCGTTACTCTAATAATATTACTTTTGTCGGTAACGGAGTAGTGTAACGCGTCACTTTTATAATTCAGTAATCACACTACAGTTACTAACATTGCCCCGACACGCGTTACTTCGTTACACTGACAGACAAGAGGGGTTTCCGCCGCAGGTGTATATGTACGTAATCTGCGCGTCCACATCTCCACGTGCAGTGCTGCATAAACATGGCTGAGTCAGCGATAACTCTCGAGGGGTGGAGGTCTGCCCATTATTTTGAGTTAGTCCGAAGAATAGATAGGAATGTGACGGTGAGGTGCAAACTGTGTCCAGGCCAGAAGCTGTTATCCACTGCTGGAAACACCACGTCAAACCTCAACACACACCTGCAAAGAACACATGCTAAGGTGAAGCTAATAGCTAGGACCCCCAAACCCAGAGGGAGGATGTTGTGAGTGTGCTGCAGCAACAATTAGAATTTGGAGGACCGGTAACCAAAGCAGAGATGGACAGGCTTGTAGCATCCTTCATAGTAGAGGAAATGTTGCCCATGTGCACAGTGGAATCACCATCGTTCAGAGATATACTGCGCAAAATACAGATAGCAGGAGACACGAAAACGAGTTACTTTATGTAGAGAGTAACGAGGTAGCCTAATACATTACTTTTTTTTAGTAACCACCCCATCTCTGGTAGAGTCCATTTACCATTCCAGCGTTTCACTCTCACCATTTCACCGCTAAGAGTACCTGGATGCAATGGACGAAAACACTACAAGTACAGAGGAAACCATATTGAGACCCAGCACAAGATGGTGACGACAGTAATATGCATTGTCATTGTGATAATGTCAGCATGAGTGCAGCCTCACGGAGCTGCGAGGCTGGGTTCGACTGGTCCATGCTGCTTTGTGCTTACGTTTGAAGTATCAGGCCATGTCATCAGATCCGGGAGCAAAGTGTTATGCTGAATCCTTGATTACAAGAATAAATATAAGTGATTGAAGAACAGATGTTTGAAATAAATCTTTCAAAACACATTCAGAAGAAAATAATGCTCTCCAACAGGGTCCACTGGAGAGATCACTGCAGAACTCTGTGGCCTTCGAGAGGCAGAAGAGCATGGACAACAGAGTGGCCATCATCAGGGGCAGCGTGCAGGTAACTGACACACACGCGTTTCAGGCAACATCAGAGCAAATATAAAGTTCACCCAATGGAATGATGTTTACATGTCTGCCTGTCTGTGTGCAGCTGATGGACCAGGCTGTCAAATCCATCGAGGACATGCAAGATGATTTCGATTTCCGCTACAAGACCCTGCAGGCACGAGGTGGTCCCTGTGAAAGCAAACTTATTTCTTACTTCTGTGCATTCGAATAACATGTTTTTCTCTAAAATATCTGTCGTTGTGTGTGTGTTTGTGTGTGTGTGTGTGTGTGTGTGTGTGTGTGTGTGTGTGTGTGTGTGTGTGTCGTAGAATCGTCAGATGCTCGACAGAACCCTGAGATGATGAAACAGGAAGTAACGACCCTGCAGGCTATGCTTAACAGTCTGGACTTTAAAAGGAAGGTATGCATTTGTATCAATGTGTATCAAAATGCCTTCCAGTGTACAAATAAAGGATTGTATAATTTACAACAAGTATGGCAAGGCAAAGCGACTTTCTTTAGATAGAACACTTTAAGTCCACTAAAAATGCTTTACAAAAGATGGTGCTACAACAAAGTGCAAAATAAATGCCTTAGTTAAAATGATTCTGCAAAAAACAAACAAGCTTAAGTAAAATAAGACAGATTTAGAATACAATATAAACAGTTGAATAGATAAACGATTTGAATAGTTATTTGATGTAATAAAAGGCAAATAGAGAAGTCTTTAGCCTTGATTTAAAACAAGTGAGAGACGCAGTAGTATTGGATTGTAAAGCATTTCAAGCATCACAGCGGTCTTTCCTTACCTTGGTCAGGAGATCTTGTCAAAGATGGACGATGTGATCAAGGACATTGAAGACCTGATGAGCTCTCAGCTCAACCCGGAGCTGCAGGACTGGAAGCGCCGGCAGCAGATCGCCGCCATCGGGGGGCCGC
This sequence comes from Pseudochaenichthys georgianus, assembly GCF_902827115.2. Taxonomy (NCBI): domain Eukaryota; kingdom Metazoa; phylum Chordata; class Actinopteri; order Perciformes; family Channichthyidae; genus Pseudochaenichthys; species Pseudochaenichthys georgianus. Next base: position 2,580,541 of record NC_047523.1, read on the forward strand.
AGCTCACCGGGCTGGAGCAGCTACACAGCTGGTGAGGACTTCTAAAGGATTATTACGTGTACTCTCATACATGCATTGTAATGTATTATAATAACATGTTTGCTTTTAAAGCTGAATCAATCTCTTTATAGACATTAATGATGAACTTTTATAAAAAATCTAATGTGTAAATATTCTCTGTAAGCTACCACTAGTCAACGTACAATATTGTCGCAATATCGATTTACATTACATTTAGCTGACGCTTTTATCCAAAGCAACCGATTACAAGGACATTCTCCCTGTTGTAACTAAGGGCTAAGTGCCTTACTCAACGGCACACTAGTGGTGGTGTTCCAGGTGGGATTTGAACTCACAACCTTCCGATCTACAGCCCACCTCACTATCCATTAGACCACCACTATCCAGATACTTGTTTAAAAATATTGTGATATTTGATATAATTCACCTAGCCCTAGATTCATGATGTGTTCATGATGTGTTTTAAACGGAGGAATAGTTTGCACCTGTGATCGTATAATGATGAATCCCTTTTAATCTCTACTGAAGGCCGTGTGCACAAACAGAAGTTGAGTGTTAAAAATCCTTCAGCAGTTCTGAAGTGGAGCCTCTGCAGGCAACACACTCTCACTCCATAATTGTCCAGGAGCGACGTTTGGTCAGGGTCCCCAGTTGTGACGCTCCTAGGCTCCTTCAGCTTCATAAAGGGACGCAAATAGCTTTCAACTGATTGCAATGTATTCCCATCTGCGGCGGGATTTGACGCTCATGGAAGCACGGCATTCGTTTGTGTCGGCTGCCCTTAAAGGCAATGTGAGCGTCCATTCCCATTGGATAACGGAGAATTGTACACCCGGAAGTAAGTATTCCCCTTACTGTCGATTGATTTTACAGTGATATCTGCACTACTCATCGACTAAAAAACACCAGATTATCCTTGTTAATTACACAACATTGATTGGTTTAAATTGTGTGCAATGCTTTTGTATTTTTCCCCTTCGATTCGGAGAAACAAATTGAAGAGTTTATTGCCGACCACTAGAGGGCAGCGTCACTGCTGTCGCTGTCCGGATATGCCGTGCTCTGACCCGGTAGTGCCGAGCGGCCATTTTAGTTCAAATATTGTTCATTCACTCCGCCTCGAGTTGAGACGTTCATCCACTCATTCATGTAAGATTGTTTCCACTATTGTTTGGTGTGTCTTTACTCTATGTAATTGAATATATGTGTATTGGTCATGACATGCATGTATGTAGTACTTTGTCAGCTTATCTTATCTAGTATCTATCTAGTACTTTGTCAGCTTATCTTGCTGCATTGCTCTGATTTAGGGTGTCGTCATCCTTGTCATTAAAGTACCGAAACTGACATTGAGGAGTGTGTTTCTTCATGACGACACCATGGTCGTTGTTGGATGCCCTGCCCCCGGCTGCGAGTTCGAATCCGAAGACTTGTCTGAAGCACTCGTCATTGCTATATTGACGATTTAGCTACCAGCACGCAGCGCCTGTCATGGCCGCGCCAGCCCAGGCGCCAGCCCAGGCCCCAGCCCAGGCCCCAGCCCAGGCCCCAGCCCAGGCCCCAGCCCCTCACGGCCCGAGACTCGATCGGCCCTAAGTTGATGTGGGCGTGTCGATAGAGGAATGGAACGTGTTCATCCGCCGTTGGGACGTATTCCGCGCCGGCACAGGCATATGGGATGCCCAGGCCCCCTTCCAGCTGTTTCAGTGCGCTGGGTCTGTACTTGGAGACAGCCTATTGAAAGCCGTCCCCGACGCCGCTTCCGGACCCTTGCCAGACCTAATCACCGTCATTCGTTCCCTAGCTGTCATCCCAGTCGCTACATGCGTCCTACGCACCGAGCTACTTCAGTTCCGCCAGGAACACGATGAGACCGTGCATTCGCTGCCAGAGTGCGGGGTAAAGCAGAGACATGCGCATATAATGCGGTATGCGAGTGTGGTAAGGACGTGGACTATACCGACCACATCATCCGTGATGTTCTGCTCAATGGCATTTATGACTCGGACATACGACGTGAGACGCTGGGGACACCTGACGTCCTGGTTAAGCCAGTTAATTACGTAATTGCACTCGTCGAGAACAGAGAGATGGCCCGTAACGCTCTCCCGTCGTCCTCCCTATCAGCCATGTCGTCATTCCGGCGCCTGAAGACGAGTCCACAGACGAGCCCCGCCCCGAACCCTGCGGACGGGGCTAAACGTGCCTCGTGCCCGGAATGTAAGAGCGTCTTTAACGTCTTCATGGAGGGGCCTCGCGGGTGGAATCCTAAGCCTCACCAGGTGTGCATCGGCTGCTACAGGGCACGCCGACAACAGAGGCGTCAACAGCCGTCATCCGACAGTCAACAGGCCGCCATGGGGTCGGAGCCGGTCTCCCAGGTCTCATCGGTGCAAGCCGGGGCCCGCCCTGGCCGACGTCACAGGAGCCATCGCCGACGCCGCGCCCCTACGTCGCACGGATGTGTCAACAGGCAAGCACCTATCAGACTCGAGCACCACATCTTCTCCAAGGGCGAATGGAGACGGGCCAGGCTGAGAGACCACCCCCGAGCATTAATCACCATCTCGATGGACATGCCAGTCGGGCTGAGGGATGGCACCGGGGCTCGGCCGACGGAGCTCGGATATCCGCCGTCGCGGACACTGGCGCGCAGTCGGACCTTTGGTCGCTGGAGGAGTTCCTGGCCTGCGGTTTCTCGCGGGACGACCTGCGACCCGTCAGCCTCAGCCTGTCGGCCGCCAACCGCTCCCCTATAACCATCGAGGGAGCGTTCTTCGCTAGGCTCTCGACGACCTGCAGCGGGGGGCGTGTTACATCCTGCCGTTCCATGGTATATGTGAGCAGCTCGGTCCGGGCCATGTACCTCTCCTACGAGTCGTTGCTCAACCTCGGCCTCTTGCCCGTGAACTTCCCATCAGACGACGTTGCAGGGGGGCCCAAGGACAGGCGTAGCCCTGACACGGCTGACATGCCAGACCAGCCCTTGTCCGTCAATGCGACGAGGTCAGCCAACGGCGGCTGCGTGGGGCCAGGTGACCCCCGGGACGCCCAGTGCTTATGTCCTCAGCGCACGGTCCCCCCAGCGCACCCCGCAGCACTGCCGTTCCCTTGTACGCCAGAGAACAACAACCGGATGAAAGGTTGGCTACTCGGGAGATATGCCTCGTCGACGTTCAATACTTGCCCCCATCGAGCACTACCATGCATGGAGGGGCCACCTATCGAGATGCACATGGACCCCACAGCTACGCCTAGGGCATGTCACACCGCGGCTACAGTGCCTCTACACTGGCAGCGGAGGGTCCACGATGACCTCCTGCGGGGCGAAGCCCTTGGGGTCATTGAACATGTGCCATACGGCGAGCCAGTGGCGTGGTGCCATCGTATGGTAGTCACTCGGAAGCACGACGGTTCCCCACGCAGGACCGTGGACCTCTCCCCCCTCAACAAGTTCTGCCAATGTGAGACCTTTGCCACTGAGTCCCCGTTCCACCTTGCACGCCGCGTCCCGAAGGGCACCTGGAAGACCGTCACGGATGCCTGGAACGTCTACCACAGTGTCCCCCTGCGTGAGTCGGATCGCCACCTCACTACCTTCATCACACCCTTCGGCCGTTGGCACTACACCAGGGCACCACAGGGTTTCCTGTCATCAGGGGATGGCTACAACCGTCGGTTTGATGCCGTCCTCTCGGACTTTGAACGCAAGGAACGTTGTGTGGATGACACCCTCCACTATGACACCGACCTGGAGCAACACTGGTGGAGGACCATCGACTTCTGGACACGTGTCGGCCGGTCGGACATCGTGTTGAACCCAGACAAGTTTCAGTTCGCGGAGAGGTGCGTCGATTTCGCTGGCTTCAGGGTGTCGGAATCTACCATCGAACCGCTCCCGAAGTACTTGGACGCCATCCGGGACTTCCCCACCAGGAGTTGGTTCGGCCTTGTCAACCAGGTGGCCAACTACGCGCAGTTGCGTGAGACGATGGCTCCATTTAAGCCGTTCCTCAGCCCACGCTGTGTGTTCCTATGGTCCCCCGTTCCGGAGGAGGCCTTCCAGGCATCCAAGCAACCCATAATGGAGGCCATCCGCGAGGGCGTGGAGATCTACGACATGCAGAAGCATACCTGCCTCCGCCCTGACTGCTCCATGCGTGGCATTGGCTACTTCCTGCTCCAGCAACATTGTCACTGTGCCTCGGGCATTCCGGACTGCTGTCCAGGTGGATGGAGGATCACCCTCGCAGGTTCGCGTTTCCTGTCCCCTGCGGAGCAGCACTATGCGGCCGTCGAGGGAGAGGCCCTAGCTGTGGCCTGGGGTCTGGAACAGACGCGCTACTTCACGCAGGGGTCCGACAACCTCGTCGTGGTCACCGACCATAAGCCGTTGGTGAAGATCTTTGGCGACCGTACGCTGGATGAGATAACGAACTCGCGGCTGACGGATGCCTCGGTCACCTCCTCCAACTCATCGAGCAGGAGGGTGGGATTGACGTAAATGACCCTGCCCTGGCGAGTCTGTCATCGGTCTGTGAGTCCGTCTACGCACAGGACGGCGTCCTGCTCTATCGGGACCGCGTTGTGGTCCCCCCATCCCTCCGTGGGAGAGTCCTTCGGCATCTCCATGCCGCTCACCAGGGGACCTCAGCGATGGGGCAGCATGCCCGAGCCATAGTTTACTGGCCCGGGATGTCCGGGGACATTCAGGCCACCAGGGACGGGTGTGCAGACTGCAACCGCAACGCTCCGTCACAGGTGGCTACACCCCCCCTGCCGTCCTCACCCCCGTCCACGCCATTCGAGGCGGTGTTTGCTGACTTCTTCGACTATGGGGGCCGCCACTACCTAGTTGTCGGGGACCGTCTCTCGGGCTGGGTAGAGGTCCTGAGCTCTACGGCGGGTACTGCCCTGGCGGGCTCAGCTGGCCTGGTCCAACACCTCCGTTCGTTCTTCGCCACCTTCGGCGTACCGGAGGAGCTCTCGAGCGACGGTGGTCCGGAATTCAAGGCGAGCCACATTGAGGACTTCCTCCGCTTATGGCACGTCAAACACCGTGTGTCTTCCGTTAGCTTTCCGCAGTCGAATGGGAGGGCGGAAGTTGCGGTTAAGACTGCTAAGCGCCTCCTGATGTCCAACACCGGCCCGTCGGGCGGCCTTGATCAGGACCGCTTCCTGCGTGCTATGCTTTAGTTGCGAAACACGCCTGACCCCGACTGCAACCTCCCGCCGGCGCAGATCATCTTCGGCCGCCCCCTTCGTGGCTCGCTCTCCTTCGTGGCTCGCTCTCCTTCGTGAACCGCCTCGAGAAGTTCTCGTACCCGCATATCCGCCTGCTATGGCGCGAGGCATGGGCGGCAAAGGAGGACACCCTTCGGACCCGTATATCCCGTACCACAGAGTCTCTGGGGACTCACTCAAGACCGCTCCGCCCATTGGCACTCGGCGAAAGGGTATTCCTCCAGAACCAGCAAGGCCCGAGCCCCCACAAATGGGACAGGTCAGGGATCGTGGTGGAGTCGCCGGGCCACGACCAGTATTGGGTCAGGGTTGACGGTTCGGGACGTTTGACACTGCGCAACCGGCGTTACCTCCGTGCCTACACGCCGACCACACCCTGCGCCCGTGAGCAGTCGGCTGCGCCATTGCCGCCACCCGCTGCTCTGGGCCATCAGCCCCCACCTATCCACCCGGGCTGGGCGACGCCCCAGGGGATTGCTCAGCGGCCGGCTGTTGGACCCTGCGACTCGGCTATGGGCGCTTCCCCACCGGGACCTGCTGGTGAGGCGTCCTCTGACCTCACCGTTCCTACGGGTGCCTTCCTGGCCGCGTGGGGAGGCCGCCTGCACGTTACGAGCCCGAGTCCGGCAGCTGGATTGAGACCGTTAATCTATTCCGGCCCATAGTTTTCCGGCCCACAAAACTAGGGCCACCAGGGTGGGTGGAGGGGGTCCGGAGGACGGGTCGGGGGCAAAGCAGAGTTCAAAAAGGGGTTCTCGGGCGGACGGCCCGGGGGCAAGGCAGAGTTCGAGGAGGGGCGAATACCACAGCTCTCAGGGGACCGGGCAGGAGCCGGTGTTGACCGGACAGTAACCAGAGCCGGTGGGACAGTTGTCGGCAAGATTCCCCACGGAAGAGGACAAGGAGTTGGCAGGACCCCCGGCGAGACATGTAATGTCGAGGCCTCCAACGAAACAGGACACAGGGTTGGCAGGACCCCCGGCAGGAAAGCAGTCGGCGGGGCCTCCAACGGCACAGGACACAGGACCGGCAGGACCCCCGGCAGGAGAGTTGACGGCGGGACCTCCAACGAGACAGGACAAAGGGTTGGCAGGACCCCCGGCAGGAGAGTAGTCGGCGGGGCCTCCAACGAGACAGGACACAGGGTTGGCAGGACCCCCGGCAGGAGAGTAGTCGGCGGGGCCTCCAAAGGCACAGGACATAGGATTGGCAGGACCCCCGGCAGGAGAGTTGTCGGCGGGGCCTCCAACGGCACAGGACACAGGACTGGCAGGACCCCCGGCAGGAGAGTAGACGGCGGGACCTCCAACGGCACAGGACATAGGGATGGCAGGACCCCCGGCAGAAGAATAGTCAGCGGGGCCTCCAACGGCACAGGACACAGGGTTGGCAGTACCCCCGGCAGAAGAGTAGTCGGCGGGGCCTCCAACGGCACAGGACACAGGGTAGGCAGGATCCCCGGCAGAAGAGTAGTCGGCGGGGCCTCCAACGGCACAGGACATGGAGTTGGCAGGACCCCCGGCAGACGAGCAGTCTGCGGGACCTCCAACGGCTCAGGACATGGAGTTGGGACTCGAGAGAGGGCTCGAGAGGGAACTCGAGCAGTGACTTGAGAGGGAATTCGAGAGATGACTCGAGAGGGAACTCGAGAGGAGACTCGAGAGGAGACTCGAGAGGGAACTCGAGAGGGGACTTGAGAGGGGACTCGAGAAGAGACTCGAAAAGAGACTTGAGAGGGGACTCGAGAAGAGACTCGAGAGAGAGGACTCGAAAAGGGACTCGAGATGGGACCTGAGAGGGAACTCGAGAGGGAACTCGAGAGGGGACTTGAGAGGGAACTCGAGAGGAGACTCGGGTAGGAACTTGAGAGGAGACTTGAGAGGTGACTGGAGAGGGAACTCGAGAGGTGACTTGAGCGGAGACTCGAGAGGAGACTTGAGAGGGAACTCGAGCAGTGACTCGAGAGGGAATTCGATAGATGACTCGAGAGGGAACTCGAGAGGAGACTCGAGAGGAGACTCGAGAGGGAACTCGAGAGGGGACTTGAGAGGGGACTCGACAAGAGACTCGAAAAGAGACTTGAGAGGGGACTCGAGAAGAGACTCGAGAGGGGACCTGAGAGGGAACTCGAGAGGAGACTTGAGAGGGGACTCGAGAGGAGACTTGAGAGGGAACTCGAGAGAGAGAGGACTCGAAAAGGGACTCGAGATGGGACCTGAGAGGGAACTCGAGAGGGAACTCGAGAGGGGACTTGAGAGGGAACTCGAGAGGAGACTTGGGTAGGAACTTGAGAGGAGACTTGAGAGGTGACTGGAGAGGGAACTCGAGAGGTGACTTGAGAGGGAACTCGAGAGGAGACTCGAGAGGTGACTTGAGAGGGAACTCGAGAGGAGACTCGAGAGGGAACCTGAGAGGGAACTTGAGAGGAGACTCGAGAGGGGACCTGAGAGGGAACTCGAGAGGAGACTCGAGAGGGAACTGGAGGGGTGACTTGAGAGAGTTGGTTCGCCAACAGAACACGGGGGGCTGGAGTCGGCCGGTATGCTGACTGGACTCGGGGAGCTGGCGTCGGCAGGAGAGCCAGCAGGAGACGAGGTGCTGGAGTCGGCCGGTATGCTGACAGGACTCGGGGAGCTGGCGTCGGCTGGAGAGCCAGCAGGAGACGAGGTGCTGGAGTCGGCCGGTATGCTGACAGGACTCGGGGAGCTGGCGTCGGCTGGAGAGCCAGCAGGAGACGAGGTGCTGGAGTCGGCCGGTATGCCGACAGGACACGGGGAGCTGGCGTCGGCCGGAGACGAGGGGCTGGAGTCGAAACCATGGCTGTTGGGGCCAGGACTGAGGCTGGAACCATGGCTGCAGGGGCCAGAACTGGGGCTGAAATCATGGCTGCTGGGGCCGGCACTGGAGCCGGAACCATGGCTGTTGGGGCTCGGGCTGCTAGCCTGGCCTTGCGACGACTCCTCTTAGCAGCCGCCTGAATACTCCGTGGACCTCCATAAGCCAGACGAGTTCCGGAATACGACTCCTGGACAGGAGCAGGAACTGGGGCAGAAGCACGGGTTGACTTCAGGCGGAACCCACCAAGGCGTATGGTGCCAGATTGGGAATTGGGAGACATGGAGCTAGCATGCCTAGGGCTAGCAGGCCGGGAATCACATGCTTGAAGGAAGTCCAAAATCCAGTCAGGTAAGAACTCAACAAAACATGGTTTCTCTGCTGCCAACCGGAGCGCCTCTACCAGAGCGGCCCTCTTCTGCCGAACACTGGACGCTCCCTTCCACCAATCGAAGCAGCAAGCCAGATAGAAGGTTAAATGCTGCAATTCAACCTCCCATGGATCATCTGCTGGGTCCATTTGTGGTCGGTTCGTAATGTTACCATGACCACCAAAACAGAAAGATATGGACACAAGATGTGTGCAAATGTATTTAGTTTCCTATTCATGTGGACATGAAGATTTGTGCACTTTGAGAGCAACATTAAGATCTATGGATATATTTCTCAACACCCACATGAAACAGAACTGTAAGCAGATTTCTTTTTCTTTATGGATATTTTAAAAATCACTCCCCTTTCAAACTGTATTCTTGTTTATTAATAACAACTTTTTGTTACCGTCATATAGTATTTTATACCTGTTTACTTTATTCTCTTATTTTTGTATAACTATAATGATCATATAAAGATGTGCCTTTACCTCACTGGTTGGAGAAAAAGCTTCTTATATTCGTTAGCATAGCTAGCTAACCAGATGCTAATAACAACAAAGTTATTGACTGTATGATCAGTATGACAGATGAACAGATCGCCACTGGGCTTTCAACTAAAGACACAGCCACGCAAAAACTGCGGCATGTGTACGGCTCCTTATCGGTACTGCAATTTTTGGAAGTGCAGGAGCGGCGTTCTGGTGCTCTCCGTCAGAACTGCACACCTGTCAGACGAGACATATACCACGTGATGACACGTTAGGCTTGTGTTGTGTTCAAGGATCCCGACTTTAGCCAGGAAATACCGGCACGCTTGTTTAATTTGTTTGCGGTCTAGATTTCTTTAATTGTTTAAAAAAACATGGCCGAACTTCGTTTTATTCTCGGTGGAAAATGTCTATTTTAAAGTTAGTTTGGCCATTAAAATGCGTTTTGATGTCATTTGATGCGAGAAATATGAGTTGTTATTTCAGATTATGTGTGCAGTGGATGTACATGATCTTTAGTTTGCTAGTTATTACGAAGATTACTTCAGGAAATTGCGTCCATAGAACGTTTTAATTGTTACCAAGGTGGTTGCTAGGGACGCTGCTATCGATATTATTTCTGTTATGTTGTGTAACTGTTTAATGGTGTTATCTTTATTGCTACCCCCTTCCCCGTCAATGAATAGTGTTGGTCCACAGCGCAAACATATTAGTTTAACAAAATCCGCATCTAAAGATAGCCTACGTTATTTTCCCCTGTGCAATTCCAGTCTCACATCTCAGAGCACATCGTCATTAACAAATACCGGAAACAGACCGAAAACATGTTAAAAAAATAAAATAATACTTTATTCCGAGTGTGCTTGCTTTTCTCTTTGAAAGTCATCACATAACGGCATTGTATCACACGGTTCGGCTGCATTACATATTACATATCTGCCGTAGTTCTGTATTTATAGAGCCCTGATGAGAAGACAAACATGAGGAACTGAAAACGTGACGTGGATCATAGATATATCAGCCATTAAACAACATCTTACATTTCTTTTCACACAATACGTCTCCTTGCAGTATCAACACTAATTCGGCTCACTTTTATATTTGATCCAATTGGTAGATAGGCTGTATTTACACCATAAAGGTGCACAGCTGATATAAAGGGACACCTGGTGGTTAAAGCATATTATTGAATTTCATTATTTTTATTATTAGATATCAATAGGATCCCTATAAAGTATATTCATTACTCGTTATTCTCTACTAATAGTTCATTAAAGACTGTATATAATGACTATTTTGCACATCCCTTTCAAGATTTCAAGATGTTCTAAGGTTTATTGACATATCATATAGGCCTACACAACTGTGGTGTAGTTCTGCACTGAATGAAAAACTTGGGTCGCAGGTTCCTCAATAGTGCATTACAAGACATCTATCAATATGTGTGCATACCTCCAGCAATGTTAACTATGTTGAAGCACTTATTTTAACTGATATTATACATAATGTATTATACTCTTATGATGTATGCAGATATTTCATCTCCGGCCTTGTCAGGTATTGAACAATCAATAAATAAAGAACACAGAATTGTTAAATATAAAACACAGAATTTGTGTGATTATACTAAATGATTTACAAATAAACACCACTGCATATTTACAACTGTTACACATGCTGATGTAACGCAAATGTTCCAACTTGGGATCAATAAAGTATATCTTATCTTCATTTCATTTCATTTCAAACCTTTATTTAACCAGATTGGTCCCATTGAGATCATAGATCTCTTTTTCAAGGGAGACCTGCAATCTTAAGTTGATCGATGGCTACTGCCATATTTGCAAAATGTGCCTCTGAACCTTGACAAGTGCATGTTTCAGGCTTATCAATGAACAACAGGGGTCACAAACATAAGACCAGCTGTTAAATAAAGCTCTTCTGACCTTAGCTGGCATGTGTGTGTATATATTAATACTGCCCATTATGGGCACGAGCAATTTTCACCCATTTATTAATTATATGTTTTAAATTTGAGTGTTTCCTATCCCCTAAACCTCCAGGGATGTAGACAGTTTAATACTGGCAACTTCTTGCTATGGGAAATACGAAAACGTCTTTTAAAACTACAACTCCCAGTAGAGACGTGCCATAGATAGAGAACATGTTGCGAAACAGAATAGCCAGCATGTGTAGTTCTGGGGACGGGGTGGGGGAGGGGGGACGCGGTGGACCCGTTCAAATCCAGTTTTGGACAGTCTGCCGTGGTTCCATCCCATTTCAAGTGCTGTTCGAGAATCGTCTTAACCGAGCTTGAGGAGTATCACGGGGTTTGTCAAACAGAGCACATGGTGTAGTCCAAACGATAGCTGGGGATTCTGGGTAGTGTAGTGTCTTCTGCCATCCTTTACTCCGAAAGAAAAAATATTTGTTTCTCCGAATCGAAGGGGAAAAATACAAAAGCATTGCACACAATTTAAACCAATCAATGTTGTGTAATTAACAAGGATAATCTGGTGTTTTTTAGTCGATGAGTAATGCAGATATCACTGTGAAATCAATCGACAGTAAGGAGAATACTTACATCCGGGTGTACAATTCTCCGTTATCCAATGAGAATGGACGCTCACATTGCCTTTAAGGGCAGCCGACACAAACGAATGCCGTGCTTCCATGAGCGTCAAATCCCGACGCAGATGGGAATACATTGCAATCAGTTGAAAGCTATTTGCGTCCCTTTATGAAGCTGAAGGAGCCTAGGAGCGTCACAACTGGACGCCACGGACACTGACCAAACGTCGCTCCTGGACGCTTAGGGAGTGAGAGTGTGTTGCTGCAGGAACTGAAGGCCAAACAACATTTATATTTATTACTAGCTGTAGTGATTAAAAAAGAACACAAAAAAGGTGCCCTGAAATACTTGTTCAATAATGAAGTGTCATATTTAGTTACTTAAAAAGACCAGTATACTTTGTAAAATAATTATTTAAAAAATAATTAAATGAACCTATATTACTGTAATCCAAGTCCTATTTAACTGTGGAATTGAAGAAACCGCAATAGCCAATTATTTAGCATTTCAGCACTTAAATGTGTGTAAGTGTGATCTTAAGTGTGTGTAGATAATGATACTTAAAGGTCCCATGTCATTTCTACTGATCATAATGCCATTGTTGAGGTCTACTAGAATAGATTTACATTGTTCAATGTTCCAAACTCACACTGGTTTCTCACAGCATCTCTGTAAAGTATGTGTATTCACTCTCTGCCCTACACGGCTTGTTGGAGCTCCTGCCCCCCCCCCCCTCCCTATGAGCCCACTGTGCTCTGATTGGTCAGCTCACCCACTCTGTTCTGATGAGTCCACCACCGTTACAGCGGAACATCAGTGATTATGTGTTACAATGGCGTTTGTTAGCAACCAGGAAATGACTCCAGTAAGGACAAACAGATGAGAGTGCTGCGTGGGGTCTGGGGGCCGTGTTGACGGGACGTTACGCGGCTCGCTGCTGTGAGGAGCGGACAGTGTGAGCTGGGTTCATTTCCTGCTTGCTGCGTGGGATCTGCGAGACAGCGAGACATCGCGAATGGACGCGGGAAGGGGTGCTGAGGGGGCTGCAGCACTCCCATCTGCGAGGCTCCACTAGCACCCTGGTTGCATGTGTACAGAGTGGAACCCATGCCATTATACTGATAGCAGCGTGTCTCTTGCCTAGAGCTGCAAAAAGGCTTGGTACTGTTGTTAGTGTTACTGGGAGGGAACTGTCTAGATAGGATAATTCTGAGGCCTAACCTGAGCTTGACCAACCCTTACTGCGTGGAGTTTCCCCCGCTTCATGTCTAATGACCGAAACATTCTTCTTTAGGTATTAGTTGTAATTTCATACTTAGCCAGAATAGCTTCGTTGACTTGTCCATAGTCTAAGGCAGGGGTCGGCAACCCCTGGCACGCGCAGGGCCGCCCCTCCCTACAGGCCGATCACGCAGACTGCGTGGGGCCTCACCTCGCGTAGGGGGCCTCAGCTTGTGGAGGGTGCTTCATTTTGCGGAGGGAGTCTCATCTGAAGCGGTTTTGGTCCGGCCTCCTCTAGCGTCATAACCCACCGGGCGCGTTTCAGAAGCGAAGCGTCTTGCCTGCCGGCTCACAGTTTTTGTTGATTTGGGCATTTCCTGGACAGGCTACTTTGTACAGACAAAGTTAATAATAATAATAATAATAATAATAATAATAATAATAATAATAATAATAATAATAATATCCCAATTATAGACGACATGAATCAAAGATGTGTTGCTGTATTTTAGTGGTAAAAAAATAATATATTAATTAATAATAATTATTCTATATATATAATGTACACAGTGCCTGTAAACCGGAGGAGAACGCTGGCCTTTCTCCTCCTACTTCAAAGACTACGGAGGGATAGGGTCTGCAAATTAGTTTATTTGGGGATTGACTGGATGCTCTGGCTCTGACCAGTCCACTTCCTGCCCGGCCTTGCGTCGCGTCGTGTGCCACGTTTAAACCAATTATTTACATTTGTTTTACCCCCCCCCCCCCCCTCCCCCCGTTGAAAGTTCACGAATCCCGGCACACTGATCACAATTTTTTTTTTAAATGGCACTTCATATCAAAAAGGTTGCCGGCCCCTGGTGTAAGGAATATGATGTCCATGAGAACATAGGCACTACTTGCCTTACCTGTGAGCAGAGGGACAGAGGGAAAAGCGAACTCTTGCCATTCAGCTGCCATTCTTTCAGAAGTTGTCAGAAAGTGCTCAGTGTCATCTTCTGGATTGAGTGGTTTCGACTTGGGCTCTCAGCTCTGTGTGCTGCCCTTGTTGGTGATGGCGGCTCATTCTGCTGGGTGGGTGGGGCCTCAGCATCAGGCCTCGTCGTCACCTTCAACACTGTCACGTCACTCTTCTTTGTTATCAGATCCTTCTCTCCATTCCGTCACCTGTGCTTGGATTTGTTGGAATTCATCAGGTGTTCTGGCTGCAAAGAAGCAACGAGGAGAACACAAGACCGAATGGCGTTTCAAGATACTAATCTCTGCCCCCCCCCCCCAGGTTCACTCTGACAGCACAGAGTCTGTTCCAGATGAAGCGTCAGCTGGACAAACTGGCCGATCTGATCGTGAAGGTCACCTACGAGAGTGACCCGATCCCCCTGCAGAAACCTCAGATGGAGGAGCGAGTCAAATACCTCATCTACCACCTGATCAAGAGGTAACCCTAACACCACACAACGTACCCCTCAACACACCCAAGGATGTGCCCTTACTGGAAAGGCAACCAGTGCAAGATAATGCAGATGGATCTTTTCTCTTTTAGTGTCCTTGAACCCTTCTTATGTTTTAAGCGCTTTGAGCACTATTATATTATTATTATTATTATATGTTTGGATCATGACTGGTGTTCTCTGCTGTTGCTAAGAGACCTTTCATGTTGTGTGAGGATGTAGATTGTAGCCAATAGGCCCCACATGCAAAAGGCCCCAGCATCTCTCTACCTTTTTGCCAAGAGCCACAGACGTTATAGTTATTTTTACACTTTTTTCATTTATTGATATGTTGTGCGTATAGTGTGTATTGTTTGCTCATATTGTGTCTCTTTCTGTTCATAGCATGTTTTTCTGTCCCATTTGTTCTACCTTCGTAGTGAAGTATTGTGTTCAGTCTGTCTCATTGTTGTCCTTTTGTGCCTCTTTGTGGTCATCTTCTGATGCTTTAGGCACTTTGTCATAGTGTGTCTTCATTGGCCATTTTACATCTCTCTGGTTGTTTTGCCCATGTTGTGTTACTTTAGTCTTCTTGGTCATTTTGTGTCTCAATGTAATCGTTTTGTTTTATAGCTTGAAAGTTGAATTGCTTTTTGTCATGTGCATATACAGATTGTACTTGAAACACTGATATTTACTGTACAAAGAACGTCCTCTTTAACGAGCAGCAGCACCAACACATTACACATCCAGGCCGAGTGAGGTGCTAAATACAGGACCAGCACACACCACCATGGAATGACCCCAGCTGCTGTGAGGGTGAAACTCTGCAATGACTGTGGTTTGTCCTCAGCTCGTTTGTGGTGGAGAAGCAGCCATGCATGCCCACTCATCCCCAGAAACCCCTCATCATCAAGACTGGCGTGCAATTCACCACCAAAGTCAGGTTTGTGACACAAAACACTCTGATGATGAGTTTTGAAACACTGAATTATTGTGCTTGTAAGGTCAATTGAAGTGTTCCAATGCCCTATATTCTGGTTGCCAGCAGGTGAGGGGTAAGAGTGATCTTTCGCAGGCACAAACAGATGCTGTCCGGTGGTTGGATGCAGCTTGATGTTTATTAAAGAGTGTACAGTACCCTGGGTTGAGTGTTTGTAGCTGTTGGCGTCTGGTTAGATCAGTGTGCTCTGCTCTCTTTCTGGATGCTGTGCTCTTCCCGGCCACCTGCTGTGACCCCGTGTATACACGCTGTGCAGCTAACCCCCGTCACCAAGTATTCAAAATGATATTGCATTATAAATATAAACAAAATAAACTGACATGCCAACAATACACATAAATGGCTCCTTTAGTGCTATTTCACTCCTGTTTTAACATCTGTCTTGTTTGAGTAGTAATGTTGAGATAACTCAACGTCTCTGCTTCTTCTTCCAGACTCCTGGTCAAACTTCCAGAAGTGGATTATCAGCTGAAAGTCAAAACAACATTTGACAAGTGAGATTTTTGCCTCAAAGTTTTTAAACTGGTTTGCATTTCCAGGAGATGAAAAATCCTTAAATAAACAAACGTGTATATTAAAAACGTAATAAAAACATGTTCACACACACTTATCAAAACGCAAATCTCTGTGTGTGTTTGTGTGTCTCTAGGGACCTACCCCCCGGCAGAGTGTGAGTACAAACAAGCTGAAAACAGGAAGTACTGCTGATGTTAAATTTAAACATATTCTCCAAACATTATACAACATCACATTACATTGCATTTACTTGACTGCTTCCAGAAGGAGTTTCATTGCAGAATGCTACATATCAATTAAGAGGAAAGTTATTTTTAAAAGTGAAATTCTTTTGCAACATAAACATTACAATACATCTTTCTTTACGTTTTTTCTGTGTTGATTCATCAAAATACCTTTAAAATATATCAATCCTTGAAGCAGGTGCTTTAGTTGTTAACATTCTACAGCTGAGTATTGATGTGCTCTGACAATTATTCTCCTATCAGTTGCATTTGTATCATATAAAAACAGCCAAACCCACGAGGCCTCTTTGTTTTACCTTCTTGTTCTCCTCAGAAGTCGTCAGTTTTTCATCCTGACCAACAACACTAAAGTTATGGACATCGAGGACTACTCAAACGGCTGCCTCTCAGTGGAGTTCAGACATCTGGTAATACAATTCATTTATTACCAGAACATGTGACCATTAACCATTTCTGTCGGTTTGAAAACAATATATCCTGTAAGTCTTTTTGAAACATTTAAAAGTCATTATTTTAGAAAACTAACTTTGTTTTTGAGATATATTATATGTTGACAATAATTCTCAGTATTTTGAGATACTGAGTCATTACTTTAGATCAGAGGTTCACAACCAGTCGATCGCGAGATGTTCAGTTTTATCGTTAAATGTCCTATAACATAATCTTCCTGTGCCATAATAATGCACTTGAACGCATCAAAGCTTTGTGATTGGCCCGGCGCCACCCCATGTGTCGGGGCGTGGCTGGTGGGCAGTGCACTAGTTTGCTGACGTTGTCCGTGTCAACAGGGGCCCTTCTCACTTCGGTTAAATGGATTCCTTGCGTCCCTCACTTGCGTCGTTTCCCTGCGACTTGTCCCTCCCACCAAGGAAGCAAGGAGGGACGCAAGGAAACCACGAGAAGCAGGGAAATTAGTTCTAAGAGCAATGGGACGTCCTTTCCTCCGGAGCGTCACGTGAAGCGACGTCCGTTTGTGATGACGCTGCACAGCTGATCGTCTGACAGCAGCTCTGTCCCCGTTGTTTCCACACACACCCCCGCCACACATTTACTGACACAAACATTTGTATCATCTGTTGTAGACCCAAATACATTAAATAAAATAAGAACAAATTCAATTCAAATTCTGGGCCTGGGAGTACGCTTATCCGGTCTACATGTGTTTTGTAGACTTGGAGAAGGCGTATGACTGAGTTCCGAGGGAGTTACTGTGGGAGGTGCTGCGGGAGTATGGGGTGAGGGGGTCTCTACTCAGGGCCATCCAATCTCTGTACTCCCAAAGCGAGAGCTGTGTCCGGGTCCTCGGCAGTAAGTCGGACCCATTTCCGGTGAGGGTTGGCCTCCGCCAGGGCTGCGCTTTGTCACCAATCCTGTTTGTAATATACATGGATCGGATTTCGAGGCGTAGTCGTGGGGGAGGGGGTCTGCAGTTCGGTGAAGGAGTTCAAGTATCTCAGGGTCTTGTTCTCGAGTGAGGGAACAATGGAGCGTGAGATGGGCCGGAGAATCGGAGCAGCGGGAGCGGTACTGCAGTCGCTTTACCGCACCGTTGTGACGAAAAGGGAGCTGAGCCAGAAGGCAAAGCTCTCTGTCTACCGGGCCATTTTCGTTCCTACCCTCACCTATGGTCATGAAGGATGGGTCATGACCGAAAGAACGAGTTCGCGGATACAAGCGGCCGAGATGGGTTTTCTCCGCAGGGTGGCTGGTGTCTCCCTTAGGGATAAGGTGAGAAGTTCGGTCATCAGGGAGGGACTCGGAGTTGAGCCGCTCCTCCTTCGCGTCGAAGGGAGCCAGTTGAGGTGGTTCGGGCACCTAGTTAGGATGCCACCTGGGCGCCTCCCGAGGGAGGTGTTCCAGGCACGTCCAGCTGGGAAGAGACCAAGGGGTAGGCCTAGGACCAGGTGGAGGGATTATATCTCTTTGCTGGCCTGGGAGCTCCTTGGGATCCCCCAGTCAGAGCTGGTTGATGTCGCCAGGGAAAATAAAGTTTGGGGCTCTCTGCTGGAACTGCTACCCCCGCGACCCGACCACGGATAAGCGGGAGAAGATGGATGGATGAAGAACAAATTCTTAAAATGTATAAACGAACAATAGTTTGATTAATATTGATTAGAGTGCACAAAATAAATAAAATAATTGAGAGAAGAAAAAGAGATATGTTATCTATCAAACCCAGTTAGATTAACATTCATTGGACTGCACACTTTGTTTGTTTGTGTGGATATGTAGCACATTAACATTTTAATAGCACTTAATGACTGAATGGAAATGAAAATAAATGAAAATGTAAAACGAAAAAAGCGATCATGAAAATGTTTCCAAAAAATGAATAAAAGGATTTTTGACCACGTTGTTGTTCAGATATATCACATGTTTGTAACTAAATGAAACATGAATTGAAACAAAACACGGTATAAACTGAGGAGTGAGTCCCGTGAGGTTCATGTGTTTTCTTCACTCCGCTGGGAAACTGCTCTCATGTCAACAAGCATCAGATCAGTGCATGCACTGCCTCGTCCAATCGGTGAGCGATACACAGTAAGGGGGCGGGGCGAGTGTCTGAGGATTTCATCGGAGGATGGTCTGGTGGTTCCTCGATTATAGCTCCTCCATTATCGCTCCTCGCTCCTCGGCAAAAATAAGGCCATTGGGACGCTACTCAAGATGGCGCAGACAAATCAACTTCCGGTGATACAGAGACCGAGGAGCGAGGAAATGAAAAATAAGAGAAGTGAGACGGGCCCAGAAGTGACTGTCATTACCCGATCCGTCCTCCTGCCCGATCGGTACTGCCCATCTTGGATTGCCGTCCGGAGTTGTCCAATATGGCGGACCATTTCGCACATGGCAGTACCGATCGGGCAGGGGGACGGATCGGGTAGTGACAGCCACTACCCGATCTGCCGCATCTGCCCTATCTGCAGTGCGCATGTGCGACCGTGGCTGTCCTCTGTCTCCTGCTATCTGACCGTGGCTGTCCTCTGTCTCCTGCTATCTGACCGTGGCTGTCCTCTGTCTCCTGCTATCTGACCGTGGCTGTCCTCTGTCTCCTGCTATCTGACCGCGGCTGTCCTCTGTCTCCTGCTATCTGACCGTGGCTGTCCTCTGTCTCCTGCTATCTGACCGTGGCTGTCCTCTGTCTCCTGCTATCTGACCGTGGCTGTCCTCTGTCTCCTCCTATCTGACCGTGGCTGTCCTCTGTCTCCTGCTATCTGACCGTGGCTGTCATCTGTCTCCTGCTATCTGACCGTGGCTGTCCTCTGTGTCCTGCTATCTGACCTTGGCTGTCCTCTGTCTCCTGCTATCTGTATATTTTGCACAGTCTATCTCTGCTCACGCTGTTGCGTCAGCGTGTTCTCCTGCGTGTTGGCCATGTGTTGCACTGGAACCAGACTGGAGCACACCGCAAAGACTTCAGCCGAGCACGCACGAACTGCGCATGCGTGAGTGGCAATAACTCTCCTTACCAGCAGGCGGCGGTAGTGTGTATTCGTCATTCAAAACAGGCAACAACCGGAAAACAGAGAAGAAGAACAGACTACGTGATATAAACAAACAACAAATAGCTGTGCGTTAGCTTCACCTTAGCATGTGTTCTTTGCAGGTGTTTGTTGAGGTTTGATTATGACTGATTTTAGTAAGTAACGAAGTAACGCGTGTCGGGGCAATGTTAGTAACTGTAGTGTGATTACTGGATTATAAAAGTAGAGCGTTACACTACTCCGTTACTTTGTAACGCGTTACTTTGTAATAATATTACAGTATTATTACGTTACTTTGTAACGCGTTACACCCAACTCTGGTTATTACAACGTGGCTTCACTATTATTTAACAACTCTTTTTATTGGGTTCTTTTATTTGGGGTTAAGTACATTGTCAGAATAAGGGAGAAATGGATTTAACTTCTGTTAGACAGCTATATGCCGTTTGTGCACTGTTTTGAAATGCAGCTCCTAAATGACCCTTCTTCGATAAAGCCACGCTCGCATTGCAGATGAGACAGATGGACTTTGAATTGGAATAGATACAAAAATAATCATCCTCCCACTCGGAGTGAAAATGATATATTTTGGGCTTTTTTGCTTCTGCCATAATTGCGGTCTTGTGTGTGTGCGGACTGTCACTCCTGTTGTCACGGACAACGTCAACAAACTAGCAACCAGCCACGCCCCCATACATGGGGTCACGCCAATCACAAAGCTTTGATGCGTTCAAGTGCATTATTCTGGCACAGGAAGATTATGTTATAGGACATTAACGATAAAACAGAATATTGTTGTTCTATTTTTAGACACATCTCCCATCGACTGGTTGAGCACCCCTGACCTACAGAATGGTATTCTTCATCACTAGACTATGATTTGATCTTATTTATGTTATTTTACAGACAGAAATGGGCCAATGTTCACTTACACATGGATATGACATTAACCAGTTTGTCAAAGTGGTGATTTGTTAAATTTCTGTTTTGTTTCCTTTCACTAACAGCAGCTGAAAGAGAAGAAATATATCAATGGCACAAAGGGGAACGAGGTACGACATGCGGATGAGTTGATCATTAATGTATTAACTCATTTCTGGGTTCAGGACTCATTCCTACACCACTAACTTGAGTCTGTGCATTAGCCCTGGATACAAATAAGTGCATGTAATACTATTGTTGTCTACATATACCAGTGTTTCTCAAACTTTTCAGACCGCGGACCACTTAGCCAATAATAAAACACCTAACCACCTAACTCCCCAAATATCCTAAATAAAGTAATAAGCCTGTTTACCACTCCAACAGTATATTAAAAATTACAGCCTAATAATGACAACTTTGTGTGAACTTCTCTATCGCTCGTTCACACATTAAATCGACAATAAATACAGATTCTACAAGCATTTTGTTCATATGCGATTTAAACGGTAAATGCTGATAGATTTGATACATCGTATGAAACGTAGACTACATTTATTATGGAGTTAATGTCCGTGCGAACAGAGCCGGAGGAATGGTGCTGCTTGTGCCGAGACATCAGTGAGACAATGTCGGGGTCCAAACTGGAGAGTTTTAGTCTCGTATCACAGTCCACATTGATCCTGTTACGCTGCTTTGTTTTCAGACCAACAAGTGCAGACAAACCAGCTTCACAGTTGTAGGTGGTTGGAAAGGCATCAACTGTTTCAGAGCAGCGTCCGCCAGCTCTGGGTGCTCAGGCTGGACGCGGACCCAAAAGTCTGTCAAGCTTTTCTCTCTGAAAGTCGTCCTCAGTGTCCCATCAGATGCGATGTCCACAAGGCTGTCAACCTGTCTCGGTGGGAGCTTGGAACTGACGTGTTCAATGTGTGTTTTGTCCCCAATGGATTCCTGATCCACTCAAAGCTGCATCTAGTTATCTTCCCAGCTGAAAGTGAAGGCCTTGCAGATGTTCCTTGAAGGCTGCAACTGTGCCGCCGTCCAGCTCTCCATCTGCAGCGAGGAGAAAATCCGCCAGCGTCGGAAAACAGTCAAACTCCTGGCGATCCAGACGGACACACCACAATTCCATCTTGAGGCGTGCAGCTTTAATGTTGTCCTGCACATTGAAAACAGTAGCAGCTTTCCCCTGCAGCGCTAAGTTCAGAGCATTGAGAACGCTAAGGACATGGGCCAGGTATGCCAGTTGAGAGAGCCACTGGAAGTCATGCAGTCTGTCATACAGTCATCAGTATGATGCAAGAATAACATCACCTCATCGCAAAGTTCAAATAGACGGGTGAGACCTTTCCCACGCGACAGCCAGCGAACTTCAGTATGAAAAAGCAGTTTTGTGTGTTCACTTCCCATTTCTTCACACAGAGCTTTAAAAAGACGTGTGTTCAGTGCTTTGGTTTTTATTGTATTCACAATGTTCACAGACTGGTCCAGTACTGATTTGAGGCATGGTGGCATTTTCTTCCCAGCCAGCTGTTCTCTGTGAATGCAACAGTGTGTTGCTGTGGTGCAAGGTGCAACTGCGCGTATGCGCGCTGCCAGTCCCTTATGTTTTCCAGTCATTGCAGTCGCACCATCTGTGCAAATACCAACACATCGTGTCCAGTCGATGTGATTCTGCACGATGAAATTGTTGACCGAGTCAAAAATGGCTTCCCCTGTGGTGTTGGTCGGCAGGGAACGACACCAAAGAAATTCATCCTGCACACCGCCAGCATGAATATACCTTACAAAACACCGCAGATTTGCCTCATTCCCGATATCAGTTGACTCGTCCAGCTGCAGTGTGAAAAACTGGCTTTGGCGTAAACGTGTGATCAGCTGATTTTTCACATCTTCAGCCATGGCTGGACAATGTCATTAGAGAGTGGGACCCTGTTAATTGCGTCACTTGCGGTCTCCCCAAACAATATGTTACGGCCCGTCCACACAGCGGCGTGCGTTGACGCTTCCCCATTCACTTTGAATGGGGTGACGTCACTTTTAGCCGAAATGCATCGTGGGAAGCGACGTGGAGCGTAGCTCGCGTGGCTCGCTGCAAAAGTTGAGCAATGTTCAACTTTTGACGCCTCGGCGAGGCGTCACCCAATCGAATCATATGCCAGTACAAGCTCTAGCCAATCAAACCGCTGCTTGTGTGTCAGGGGCGGGAGATTCATGTGATTGGTTGTTGGTCGAGTTTCAGACACGCCCGCCGGCAAGCGTCAGCGCACGCCGCTGTGTGGACGGGCCGTCAGTCATAACCTTGGCAGCTGGTTTGACTAAATTCTCACCTATCGAATGAGGTTTTCCTGCTTTTGTAATCAGAAGGGATACCCTGTATGATGCTTCTGGAGCCTTCGCATTTTCCCCGGTACAAACGACTGTGAGGGCGCTTTCGTCATGTGTTTCTTAAATTCATCAAGTTTCTATCAAAACCTCCCAAAGGTTTCCCAATGTAATCCTTGTGTTTACTTTCAAAATGTCGCTTGAGCTTGGCAGGTTTCATAGCCTCGTTCGCCAACGACTCGTAGCACAAAACACATTGTGGATTGGGATCCTCTTCATCTCCAGTCCAAAAAAAGCCAAATTTGATGTAGTCGCTGTGATATTTTCTCTTCACTTTAGCGCTGGGCTTTCTGCATTCAAGCCGAGTCTCACAGCTTTCAGCCGGGTGGTTGAGAGACAGCGAACCACTCTCCTGGGACTCAGTAACGCACACAAAAGCACTTGTTGCTGCTGAAGCACCTGCGTCAGGACGATGCACCTTGACTGTCGCATCAGATTTTTCAATTCATTTTCTTTTAACTGACCCTGTCTTTAGCCATCGATCCATCTTGTCAGTTGACCGCTCTTTTGTTTATTTTTTTAGTTGACCGCTCAAATTGACCGCGCAGATCATTTATGACATACGACGTAAAACAAACGCTACATCTATGATACACTCTATAGGCCTACTAGTAATTTTTTAACAGTTTGAGAAACACTTTAAACTTATAATATATATGAATTTCAAATGTGGCATTTCACTAATATACTCGTGGACCACTTGGGGTCCACTCTTTGAGAAAGAGTGACATATACTTTTATTATTGCACAAGTGTTGTCCCTAACGAGGGATATGCTGAGTGGATGTGTTGTGTTCGCAGGGCCTCCTCTCTGTGACCGAGGAACTTCACTCTCTCAGTTTCGAGGCGTGCTTCACGGTGCAGGGCCTCACCATAGACCTGGAGGTCAGGAGCACTGTACATATGACTGGATATTCGGCTCCTTGTTGTTGGTGCCCAGCTCACTCATTGTGTATGTG
Source organism: Pseudochaenichthys georgianus (assembly GCF_902827115.2). NCBI lineage: Eukaryota > Metazoa > Chordata > Actinopteri > Perciformes > Channichthyidae > Pseudochaenichthys > Pseudochaenichthys georgianus. The sequence continues at coordinate 2,604,239 of NC_047523.1, forward strand.
AATCCTTCCAGACATGTTCCCTGCCTCTGGTGGTCATCTCCAATGTGAGCCAGCTGCCTGGAGGCTGGGTGTCCGTCATGTGGTACAACCTTCTGTCTGATGAGCCCAGGGTGAGCTGACACACTGTTGCTGAAGTGTTTAAAAGTGGATAGTGCTGCTACTATCCCTCAGTTGCCAGTTAATTAAACCAATGCCGTCTAATACAACAGTCCTGCAGTATTCTCTACCTTCATGAAGGTTCGGAATTTGTTAAACCCTTGTGTCTCACTTAACAGTCAAAATGACTAAATATGTGGTGGTTATGATCAGGACTAATGTTAAAAAACAGTACTCGGTGCAAGTAGAAAATAATATACATATGTAAGCTGTAGTGTAAGAATTTTGACACAGATGTTTTTGTCCTCTCAGGACCTTAGAGCTAAAAGGGTTAGGGTTAAACTGTTTTAGAAAGCAGTTGATTCATCTTTTATGATCGTTTTTAGAGGATTTATTGTATGGTGCAGTTGAACAGGGCTCTCGTCTCGACACACATCCCAACTACTCCACTTTTACCTTTTTCCCACCCCTTTCCTCTAATCCACAGAACTTGGCGTTCTTTGGAAACCCCCCTCGGGCCACCTGGAGCCAGCTCTCTGAGGTCCTCAGCTGGCAATTCTCAACCTTCGCTGGTAAAGGCCTCAACAAGGAGCAGCTCAGCATGCTGGGAGGAAAGCTTCTCGGTATGTCTGCCCTGCAGCTTTCAAACAACACATTTGTACTGTATATTTAGAAATCTAGATTTTGGGATAGCGCATGTTTCAGGTGGCATTTGAAGGGGCCCTTTTCTGATTTGGTGCTGTTCCCTCTCCTGTTAATGTTCTAGGCTAAAATCCCTGTGTTCCCTCTCGAGTGAGTTTCTCCCCCCCTGCCTAAAAAAGCCTCCATTGGACTCCTTTGTTTACTTCCGTATATTGACATCACTATGTGTCACATCCTTTGTGATTGGCTAAGGGGCGGGACATCGCTATGCGGTTGACCAATCACAACAGAGCCAGCCAGCTAACCAATGAGAGCAGACTGGGCTCTGGTTTCAGACAGAGGGTGAAAAGAGGTGCTGCAGCACAGACAGTATGAGAACAAATAAAGAGCTTTTTGACCATTAAAGCATGGAGACATGGAGCTAGGCAAAATGAAATGCTTGCTGATACAATGGGCACTTGTAAATGTCGGTAACTATGTATCCTGTAAATATAATGTATGATGTCCTTTATTGTTTTATGTTTCATGTGGAATCTATATGCTGCAGGTCTCCCTTGAAAAAGAGATCTATGATCTCAATGGGACCAATCTGAATAAATAAAGGTTTGAGACATGTCCCAGGAGAGACACTACATACTGATAGACACCTGATATGATCAGAATAGCGCCCCTTTTTACCACACGAGTTCATCTTGGCATTATAGCTGTTAGTCTTTGCAGGCTCACGGTGTTGGGTAGTAGTCATTCATGTTGTTTACTGTGTGTTGCTGTAGGCCAGCATGCCTCCTGTAGTGACTATCAAGTATCCTGGTCCAAGTTGTCCAAGGTAAGTGTTCAATTCCTCATGTACCATGTGGTTTCATCTCCAATTTGGTTGTGCCAACTAGTGGCCAATGGGATAGAATGATCTGTGCCCCATGCTGTTTCGATGACCCTGGACCCTACATTCCATTTCATTACGTTACATCTCTTCAGTCATGTTTTAATGTCCAAAGAACTCATTGTACCCCTTCAATGTGTCGAACATTCTTTAAGGAGAATATTTCAGGGAAGCCATTCAGTTTCTGGATGTGGCTGGACTCCATCCTAGAGCTCATCAAGAAGCATTTGATGCCAGTCTGGAATGAGAAGTAAGACCCTGGGTCACCCCAGACTCACCCCCCCCTCCTCCCCCCAACTAAAAAGTGGTAGAAGAAGCAGGAAATAATATTGTTGTTATTTTCCCTTGCGCCATCCATACAGCTATATCATGGGTTTTGTGAGCAAAGAGATGGAGCGCACTCTGCTGAAGGACAAAGAGCCAGGCACATTCCTCCTACGCTTCAGTGAGAGCCACCTGGGAGGCATAACGTTCACCTGGGTGGAGCACGGCGACAATGGTGAGGAGAAACCCATGCACTTAGCTCTTTAAAGTTTCTCTTACATAGTTCCTGTTTTCTTTATTGATGCTCCGCTATGCTAACGCTGTCTTTTCACAACAGGAGAGGTTAAATTCAACTCTGTGGAGCCATACACCAAAAATCGGCTTAGTGCCCTACCATTTGCCGACATCATTCGAGACTACAAAGTGATCTCAGAGGGGGTGGTCCCAGAGAACCCGCTCAAGTTCCTCTACCCCGACATTCCCAAAGATGAAGCCTTCGGACGGCTTTACAACATTCAGCCAAGCAAAGGTAAGAGTGCAAACCATTCATGTTTCTCAGTGGTTGATTTAAATCACTAACACTAATCTCTCTTCTCTTCCAGTCCATCCATACATAACATCTACCCTGATCCCAATCTCACAATTGCGGTGAGTTCATTGAGAGACTTGTACATTTTTGATCATCAATTTTACCCTGACGTGTAGTTATCAGACTTAAGATGATGACTATGGGATATTGAGTGTGCTATCAAATCAACCAATAGGAGAATGACTAGGGTTGGGTATCGTTTGAATTTCCACGATTCTGATTCAGATTCAGATTCTACTTTTCGATTCCGGTTCTTAACGGTTCTTAATTCCGATTCTTTGAGGGGCAGGGTAACAAAATGATACATGCTTCTTCCACCAAAACAATTACATTTATTCTAGAAACTTTTACACAGGTTAGTTTACAGTAATATTCACATGAATCAGTCTGTTTATATTCACTGCTATGTAACTGTAACCTGAGAACCACTGAAGCTACAACAGTGCAAGAGTCCAACTTTTAAAGGAACCCCCCCCCCCATTTAAAAACAGTTCTTGTTGAGAAAAACAAGCATACCTGCCTTCTCAGGCATACGGGGAAGAAAGGTTTGAACATTTTAAAGTGAAATGCTTCAATCTGTTTGTGAATTGAGATAACTTAGACTAAAGTGAACTATCTAACACTCAGAGTCCTTTACCTCACTGAGCTGTAGTTATCAGCCTCAGTCTGACTGGAGAGGACTCTCCTCCACATCATTGTAGAAACATCTTCTTCTTCTTCCGTTAGAGCAGCTAGCACCAGATGCTAATAACAACAGCGCGTACCGGTGCGCCCTCCCTTTCTCCCTCGCTCGCTCCCACGCTCACTCGCATGTTGGCTGTGAGCTGCGGGCGCCAGATAAGCCAACATCCCCCATTTTCATCACTTACAGCGCCCATCGTACAGGGCGAATGAAAAGTGTAACCAGGATGAAAAGGGTGTTACAATTACTTAATTATGAATGTTGTTACATCAAGACCGAAAATTAGGATGAGCACCAACGGTCAAAAAAAATGTTTTCTCCCAGAGCTGTCAGCGCAGCGCCTCCACGGATCTGGCGCCCTAGGTGAACATCTATAACGCCAGTGTGACGGGCCGGCCCTGGTCTCAGGTTACACTGTAGGAAGTGTAGGTACAACCAGAGCCATATAATAGTATAATATAATATGGCGCTGGGTACAACCATAGATATATATAAACACGTGTTTATATCATATATCTATGGGTACAACGCTGGTACAACGCTACATTTCCCGCCCCGCCGCAGTCATACAGTAGGCTACGGAGAGCGGCGAGAAACATTTCCTCAGGCATCGAAAAGCGGAACCGAAATTCACATGTCTAAATGATGCCGTTGGAATCGAAATGTGGGAACCGGTTCCGGTTCCGGTTCGGAACCGGTTCCGGTTCTCGGTACCCAACCCTAAGAATGACACAACTGAAAATTATCTAGAAAATGCTATAATATCACAGAAGCAGCCTCACTGTCTCTGGACTCACTCTGCCTTTCGCTGTGATTGCAGCTCTAATACCACCACCACACCCTCTTCCTGTCAGTCTCCTGAGCCCCCGATGACTCCTGGGGAGTTTGACATGCTGAGTGAGCACCTATGCTTCGACATTAACAGCGTGAGTTTGCCATTCTTTGCTATTTGGTGGACTGTACCTGTTGGGGCAATATTTTCCTGGGCCCATAACTTTGACTTAGTTTATCAGGTTATACTGTCCTGACTGTTGCTCTACAGTACAGTACAAGTACTTCTGGGTGTTTAAAGCATGGCTCTGTGTGTGTGGCACGAGTGCACGAGTGAGTGAGTGAGTGAGCGAGAGAGAGAGAGCACCGGTACCGGAGATTGTTGTTGTTAGCATCTGGTTAGCTAGCTACGCTAACGGATATTAGAAGCTGTTACTACACTGAACAAAAATAGAAATGCAACACTTTTGTTTTTGCTCCCATTTTTCATGAGATGAACTCAAAGATCTAAAACATTTTCTAAAGACACAAAATAACCATTTCTCTGAAATATTGTTCACAAATCTGAAAAAATGTGTGACAGTGAGCACCGAGATAATCCATCCCACCTCACAGGTGTGGCATATCAAGATGCTGATTAGACAGCATGGTTATTGCACAGGTGTGCCTTAGGCTGGCCACAATAAAAGGCCACTCTGAAACGTGCAGTTTTATCACACAGCACAATGCCACAGATGTCGCAAGTTTTGAGGGAGCGTGCAATTGGCATGCTGACAGCAGGAATGTCCACCAGAGCTGTTGCCCGTGAATTGAATGTTCATTTCTCTACCATAAGCCGTCTCCAAAGGCGTTTCAGAGAATTTGGCAGTACATCCAACCGGCCTCACAACCGCAGACCAAGTGTAATCACACCAGCCCAGGACCTCCACATCTAGCATGTTCACCTCCAAGATGGTCTGAGAGCAGCCACTCGGACAGCTGCTGCAACAATCGCTTTGCATAACCAAAGAATTTCTGCTGTCAGAAACCGTCTCAGGAAAGCTCATCTGCATGCTCGTCGTCCTCATCGGGGTCTCGACCTGACTCCGGTTCGTCGTCGTAACCGACTTGAGTGGGAAAATGCTCACTTTCGATGGCGTCTGGCACGTTGGAGAGGTGTTCTCTTCCCGGATGAATCCCGGTTTTCACTGTTCAGGGCAGATGGCAGACAGCGTGTGTGGCGTCGTGTGGGTGAGCGGTTTTCTGATGTCGATGTTGTGAATCGAGTGGCCCATGGTGGTGGTGGGGTTATGGTATGGGCAGGCGTATGTTATGGATGACGAACACAGGTGCATTTTATTGATGGCATTGTGAATGCACAGAGATACCGTGACGAGATCCTGAGGCCCATTGTTGTGCCATTCATCCACGACCATCACCTCATGTTGCAGCATGATAATGCACGGCCCCATGTTGCAAGGATCTGTATACAATTCCTGGAGGCTGAAAACATCCCAGTTCTTGGATGGCCAGCATACTCACCGGACATGTCACCCATTGAGCATGTTTGGGATGCTCTGGATCGGCGTTTACGACAGCGTGTTCCAGTTCCTGCCAATATCCAGCAACTTGGCACAGCCAGTGAAGAGGAGTGGACCAACATTCCACAGGCCACAATCAACCTGATCAACTCTATGCGAAGGAGATGTGTTGCACTGCGTGAGGCAAATGGTGGTCACACTGACTGGTTTTCGGACCCCCCCAGACCCCCCCAATAAAGCAAAACTGCACGTTTCAGAGTGGCCTTTTATTGTGGCCAGCCTAAGGCACACCTGTGCAATAACCATGCTGTCTAATCAGCATCTTGATATGCCACACCTATGAGGTGGGATGGATTATCTCGGCAAAGGAGAAGTGCTCACTATCACAGATGTTTTCAGATTTGTGAACAATATTTGAGAGAAATGGTTATTTTGTGTATATAGAAAATGTTTTAGATCTTTGAGTTCATCTCAAAAATGGGAGCAAAAACAAAAGTGTTGCATTTATATTTTTGTTCAGTGTAAAACAAAGTGAAAGGAAAGCCCTCTCCTGTCAGATAACGTCAGCTCAGTGAGGTAAAGGAGTCTCTCTGTGTTTAGATAGATACATTTAGTTATTCAGGTCTCAAACTGTCTGATCTCCATTTATGTAAACAAGTATTTCCAAGGCACAACTTTATATGATCATTATAGTTCAAAAATAAGAGAATAAATGAAAAACAGGTATGAAATACTATATGACAGTAAAACAAGAATACAGTTTAAAAGGGTGATCTGTAAAATATCCATAAAGAAATAGAAAATCTGCTTACAGTTCTGTTTCATCTGGGTGTTGAGAGAGGTATCCATAGATCTCTTCATGTTGCTCTCAAAGTGCACCAGATTGATGCTTTTAACTTATATATTTAAAAAAGAATCTTCCGGGGGGAATATGCCCTCGGACCCCCCTAGGACATTAGGTCCACCCTCGACTTATAAAAAACAGCACTTTACCCCTGCTTACACCTACAGTTGCAAGAAAAAGTATGTGAACCCTTTGGAATGACCTGGATTTCTGCATAAGTTGGTCATAAAATGTGTTCTGATCTTCATCTAAGTCACAACAATAGACAAACACAGTCTGCTTAAACTAATACCACACAAACAATGATATGTTTTCATGTTTTTATTGAACACCCCATGTAAACATTCACAGTGCAGGGTGGAACAAGTATGTGAACCCCTTGCCTAGGCTAAAGACTTCTCCAAGAGCTAATTGGAGTCAGGAGTCAGCCAACCTGGAGTCCAATCAATGAGACGAGATTGGAGGTGTTGGTTAAAGCTTCCCTGCCCTATAAGAAATACACACCACTTTTGAATTAGCTATTCTTAAGAAGCATTGCCAGATGTGAGCCATGCCTCGCTCAGAAGAGCTCTCAGAAGACCTACCATTAACAATTGTTGACTTGCATAAAGCTGGAAAGGGTTCCAGAAGTATCTCTGAAAGCCTTGATGGTCATCAGTCCACGATAAGACAAGTTGTCTATACATGGAGAAAGTTCAGCACTGCTGCTACTCTCCCTAGGAGTGGCCGTCCTGTAAAGATGACTGCAAGAGCACAGCGCAGAATGCTCAATGAGGTGAAGAAGAGTCCTAGAGTGTCAGCTAGAGACTTAAAGAAATCTCTGGCACATGCTAATATCTCTGTTGACGAATCTACGACACGTAAAACACTGAACAAGAATGGAGTGCATGGAGGACACCATGGAGGAAGCCACTGCTGTCTGCACGTTTGAAGTTTGCAAAAGAGCACCTGGATGTTCCACAGCACGACTGGCAACATGTTCTGTGGACAGATGAAACCAAAGCTGAGTTGTTTGGAAGGAACACACAACGCTATGTGTGGAGAATCCAAAGGGTTCACATACTTTCTCTTGGAACTGTAAATGCCGTGAGCTGATTATCGAGCCTTCACTGTAACAGTCGCGGGTGCACTGTGAGTGGGGAGTGTTTCCACTGTAGCTTAATGGGAAACCCTACATGTTTGAGCACCCTCTATGAAACGTCAAGCAACCCCACAGCGCCCCAAAAGAAAATCTCTGGCGCCGCCCATGATCTATATCAGTGGTGGCTAACCCGCGCCTCTCGAGCCGCATGCGGCTCTTTGCCTAGTTTCATGGGGCTCTTCAGTTCATATCGAATTTTATGTGTGAGAGTTTGGGGGAGAGACACTGACTCCTGACAAGTGTTGCACGGTGTACCGATACTTGAAAGGTATACCGCGATACTCTGCCGTTAAAAACGTTACGATTCCTCCGTTTCATTAGTATCGGTACTTTAAGAATGACGGGGGGAAGTACTCCGGTGAGAAAGCGCCGTTTTAATAAGAGCCGTGTGTGTTCAGCGCTCTGCTTCCACTCCCTGCACTGCAGTCCTGTCTGCAGTCCCGCCCCTCTCAAGCACGCTCAAGTCCCTCCCCTCTCTCGTGCACGCGCTAGCTGCCAGAGCATGTGAGAAAACGCAATAGAGTCTGTCTGCAGACCGCAGCAAGGAGGCGTTTCCTATAGGGGCGTTTCCTATAGGGGCGTTTCCTATAGTGAACGACGGGAGCCGGCTCTCTCCCGCGAACGAGACGTTTTTTGTTTTGTTTTTGCGGAGGGATCTAGATCGGCATGAAGGCACATTATGCAATGTGCAATGTGGACATTATCCCGCTTATTACACATGGCCACATTCTCAACAAAGTAACGACATGACTCCCAATAATAATTGAAATGCTTTTATGGATTTAGAAAAAGATTTTATTGATTTAAAAAATAGTTTTTTGTATTGATTTAAATTGACATGCATCCGCTAAGAAAAGTAGTCCGTTGTTACTGTTAGAACTAACGTAACAACGGCAGGAATTGCTTCTATAGTGTTTTTGAGTAGCTTTTTGATTACAGATTTGAAAACATCGTTGCTTGCTTTAAAAGTAGCACAATTCATTATGTCAAACCTTGAAAGATATCCCTGCCCTAATGCCAAAAGTAACTGGCAACTATGTCGCCGTAGCTATGATGTCTATGTCTGGACCGCTGCGTAAAAAGGAGGGTTTCTGACCCATTACTTCTCTTCCTACTTTTTGTCCCCCTCTTCTCCCCGCTGCAGCCTAGCAGTTGATCTCAAAGCACGCTCCCCTCTCCTGCAGGGAGAAAAATATATATATTTATATACTTTATTTAGGTTGATACAGTAGCCCCTTTTTTTAAATAGTTTTTATCGGTGTTGCCATCTGTTTTGTGTAGCGTGGTTCTACAAGCAAGTCAATGCATTCATTGGGTGGTATCAGAGAGTTACACGGGTCTGTAAATGCAATGAAAACAATTGACCACAGCAAATAATTTATATTAAACATGTAATTTTTACTTTTGAATACTTTAGTACAAAGGATGTCTTGAATAATTTAAGTGATATATGTGTACACATATAAATAATTAGTCAAAACAGGGCTACATTTGATTTAATTAAAAGGTATAATATGTGGTAAACTGAAGAGCCGAAAGAGCCAGCTCTTCTTGGTGAGCCAAATGGTCCGGCTCAGCAAGAAGAGCCGGAATTCCCATCACTCGAACAATGACTTCTTCTGCGAGGATTTATAAAAGCAGCTGGATAAAAAAAGTTAGGAAACGCCCCTATAGGAAACGCCCCTATAGGAAACGCCTCCTTGCTGCGGTCTGCAGACAGACCCATCTCAGAAAACGAGAAGCATCATGACTGCAAGTGGGAGTGCAGCTGCCGCTGCGCCTCGGCTTGTTGACAAAAAAGACGCCAGAAGCGAAATTTGGAAGTACTTGAGCGATATCTCTGACAGTGAGGGCAAGCTTACGGACACCACGAGGCCTGTCTGTAAGACATGTATTAATTTTATTTAATACGAATTCTTGTCATTTATTTTATTTATTGTTCTCATTGTTTAAAAGTTTGTGTTATGGTTATGGTTCTGGTGTGAAATAAAGCACAATAATTACATTTAAAACTGTTTCCCTCTTTTAAAAAAAAAATATATATATATATATTATTTAATTTTTTTAAATATATATGTAGCACTAAATTGCAAATAATCTATGACTACTGTCACTTTTCACATTGAACATGAGCTCTTTTATTAAATAAACTAAACGCTTTCATTTGAAGTTGTGAGTTTAGTGTTTTTGACCCTAAGAAACACTGATGCATTAATCAATAACAATAATCCACAGCTCCTCTCTCTGCTCCAGAGGATTTAAAAAATATATATCCCAATGCCACAAAGATGCATCAGTGACGTGGTTGAAATCTTGTCTCCAGAAAACAAAAAACTGAAACAAGCGGTATCAGTGACTGTTGCGGCTTTCACACCAGCGCTTTTCAGTTTCTAGCTCCGAGCGGGAGCTTTTCTGATTCAGCTCCGGTTTCCCTTTTCAGCTCCCGCTCTGTGCACACCGCCCACTGGCGCCCCAGAGCTGCCCTTGCTGCGTCATGACGTCACCGTTTACATCGCTGATTTGCCATCCAACGGCAGCCATTACGGCGCTCACAACAACAACTGCGTCGGGTCGATGGTCGTGTTGCTTTTAATCACACGAAGCCAGAATAAATTGAATAACGACTTCTCCAACCTTATACTTTTCTCCAGAGTGCCGTGGTTCATTGTTTATTAATGTGTTTCTGCAGCATTTACCGACCGCTGCAGTGCTGGCTGCTCTTCCACGGAGTGTATTCTCCCGTTAGCTCCCGGTTAGCTCACACTGCAGCGGCCGCTCTAAAGTATTCACTGTCCGACTCACACAAGCAGCTGATGCATATCCCCAGTTCCCCTTAGCCTAAGTGAATGTGTGTCAGTCTGAATTGACACTGTTTGGTATCACAACGCTGTTATGAAAGTTTCTCTGGTATAAAACGGGTGATGTTGGCATAGCAACCGAAGCTAAACTGACTACTTGCATCCGATAGCTGCAATAATACAAAACAACACGTCTGCCTCTCTCCACAATGATCGATAACAGTGAACGGATGGTCAAAGTAAGGCACAAATAAACAGAACCACACGAAGCCTGGTTAGTGTTGCCTGACTTTATAAAGTGTGTTTATAAGCACTACTGCTTGTAGGCAGGCATAACAGTCGACCCATGGGAGGTGGGTTTAGTTTCCTGCACGCCTCGACGTAAGAGAGACGTAAGCGACGCCACCTCTTAGCTCCAAAGCTCTTGCCTCTGGACCGACAATTTTTTGGAGCTGGAAATGAAGCGGATTCCGGAGCTAAGAGCCGGCGCAGCTCCGGTGTGAACTGGAAAACCCGGCGCTTTTCAGGCTCTAGCTCCGAGCCGGAGCTGAAAAGGCGCTGGTGTGAAAGGGGCATGTGTGTCTGATGTGGCTCTTTGCAGTAACAGAGAAACATGTGGCTCTTAACCTCTGACTGGTTGGCCACCCCTGGTCTATAGACTCGTTTTGAATGAACATTTGAAGGTCATCCAGCTTTATGTATTTCTTAAACTGAGTGAGAGCCGCAGACAGGGAAGGTCATCCGAAAAACGAGTAAAGTTTATAGACGAGTCCTGTTCTGCGGCTGGTAATGTTCTCCTTTTCCTTTTACAGATGAGCTCTCCATATTCAGAGTAAGGCGAGGGGAAATATGTAACTCCCAACCGAGTTTTCTACTCATCTGATGCCACTGCCCGATCAACGTCTACATCTTGGCTGTGTTTATTTTGTGGTAAAATTAGATTCATAGCTTGAACTATTGTTTACTGCTTTTTTTACATTCATAATTGTTCTTAAAAAAAGTATCTGTTTCTATTGTGACAACTCCATTTTAAATTATATTCTAACAGTATATTAAAAAAAGAGCACACATGTTTATTGTGTCTGCTTTGTACGATGTTGTTGACATTGGCTTGCTTCTTTATTTCTGCATTTGGAGCAACACTTTCTCTTTAGACCATACGTTTGCCTGTGTTGCTTACAACACTCGCCCATATTCATCATTCAATTGTGTAGAAGGAAACCGGTTTAGGTCATATATTCAAGCAGAACCAGTTGCAACTCACCACAAACCGTTTATCGAGATTTGCCCAGATTTAATTGTTTTAAGGATCAAAAAGATCTTGCCAAATCAGTATTTCAAAACTAAAAAGGCTTAATCTGATGCAGATAAAGTATCATACATTTCTAACGGCAGGATACTCATGTGCGGCTTTCACACCAGCGCCTTTCAGTTTCTAGCTCCGAGCGGGAGCTTTTCTGGTTCAGCTCCGGTTTCCCTTTTCAGCTCCCGCTCTGTTCACACGGCCCACTGGCGCCCCAGAGCTGCCCCTGCTGCGTCATGACGTCACCGTTTACATCGCTGATTTGCCCCCCAACGGCAGCCATTACGGCGCTCACAACAACAACAACAGCGTCGGGTCGATGATCGTGTTGCTTTTAATCACACGAAGCCAGAATAAATTGAATAACGACTTCTCCAACCTTATGCTTTTCTCCAGAGTGCCGTGGTTCATTGTTTATTAATGTGTTTCTGCAGCATTTACCGACCGCTGCAGTGCTGCTCTTCCACGGAGTTTATTCTCCCGTTAGCTCCCGGTTAGCTCACACTGCAGCGGCCGCTCTAAAGTATTCACTGTCCGACTCACACAAGCAGCTGATGCATATCCCCAGTTCCCCTTAGCCTAAGTGAATGTGTGTCAGTCTGAATTGACACTGTTTGGTATCACAACGCTGTTATGAAAGTTTCTCTGGTATAAAACGGGTGATGTTGGCATAGCAACCGAAGCTAAACTGACTACTTGCATCCGATAGCTGCAATAATACAAAACAACACGTCTGCCTCTCTCCACAATGATCGATAACAGTGAACGGATGGTCAAAGTAAGGCACAAATAAACAGAACCACACGAAGCCTGGTTAGTGTTGCCTGACTTTATAAAGTGTGTTTATAAGCACTACTGCTTGTAGGCAGGCTGACAGTCGACCCATGGGAGGTGGGTTTAGTTTCCTGCACGCCTCGACGTAAGAGAGACGTAAGCGACGTCGCCTCTTAGCTCCAAAGCTCTTGCCTCTGGACCGACAATTTGTTGGAGCTGGAAATGAAGCGGATTCCGGAGCTAAGAGCCGGCGCCGCTGCGGTGTGAACAGGAAAACCCGGCACTTTTCAGGCTCTAGCTCCGAGCCGGAGCTGAAAAGGCGCTGGTGTGAAAGGGACAATGGAGACCGTTTTAAACATTTAGGTTAACCAAACACATTGAATTAAATGAGGAAACATACAGAGAGAAAATAAACTGTAATTCATCTTTAAAGATCATGTAATGCAATATTCTATATGGGAATTATGGTTACTTGTGGACCCATTGCAATTTATGTTTGCTTATGGATTAAGTAACCTAAATGTTCAAAGACATATTATAAGACAAGAAATCTTGTTTAAAATGTAAAAATGTACCTGTTTCTCCCTGCCGTAGGGCGCGCTGAATGGGGCCGGAGGGCGCGCCGGAGGGCGGTCAAGACGCGTTCCAATATATATATATATATACATATATATGTTGTGTGGACAGCGGCGCGGGGTGTAGATCTGTAGGATGTCTTGGAGGTAGCTGGGTGCCAGGTGGTGCAGACACTTATAGACATATGTCAGGATTCGGAATTGGATTCTGAGATGACAGGGAATCCAGTGCAGCTCAGCGAGCACTGGCGAGATGTGGTCGTCTAATGCAGCTCTAGAGATGAGACGCGCTGCATTGTTCTGTACTAATTGCAGGCGATGGATGTGTTGTTGTGGAATTCCTAATAACAGAGTGGAGCAGTAATCCATGCGAAGCAACAAGGGTCTGGACTGCTGCCTTGCACGCATCTCCAGTGATGTACTTTCGGATCTATCCAATGTTCCGAAGGTGGTAACTGCAGCTTTTCACTATGCCAGATAACATCCAGCGCGCCCTCCGGCCTCATCCAGCGCGCCCTCCGGCCCCATCCAGCGCGCCCTCCGGCCCCATTCAGCGCGCCCTCCGGCCCCATTCAGCGCGCCCTCCGGCCCCATTCAGCGCGCCCTCCGGCCTCATCCAGCGCGCCCTCCGGCCCCATCCAGCGCGCCCTCCGGCCCCATTCAGCGCGCCCTCCGGCCCCATCCAGCGCGCCCTCCGGCCCCATCCAGCCCCATCCAGCGCACCCTCCGGCGCCCTCCGGCCCCATCCAGTGCGCCCTCCGGCCCCATCCAGCGCGCCCTCCGGCCCCATCCAGCGCGCCCTCCGGCCCCATCCAGCGCACCCTCCGGCGCCCTCCGGTGTGTCTTTAGTCACACCGGCTGAATGTGTTGGATGTCAGCCACCTGCTAAACCACAGTAACACAAACTACTACACTGCGGGAATATGATTTAAAACATGAAATATGGCAGTATACGTACATATACATGGAGATGAATTATCATTACATTATTACATTGCATTTAGCTGACGCTTTTATCCAAAGCGACTTACAATAAGTACATTCGACCAGGAAGACGCAACCTTAAAGAAAACAGAATCATATAAGTACATCAGGTTTCATAGAGCCAAGTATTTCAAGTGCTACTCAACTGGCTTTAGATAAGCCAGTCTTTTATTAGTTTATATGTGCTCTGTTGGCAGTTCTTTGTTAGTAATTCTATCGCTCGAGAATGATCAATAATGGGATGATGTTTTGAAACCCTCAGTTAGTATAGCATTAGCTGTCTTATCTCTGTTGGGATGACTATAGTTGTCATTAAACCTGTAGATGTCATTTATTATATTATAACACTGTTTCTGCCTAGTGCTTCTCTTTGTAAGGGCGTTTATATTTGTGCACATACTTAATTCATTTTGGATGCAAACCCGCTGATAGGTAGTGGGTATTGTCCACAGTAATGACTGTTACATGTCTGATATGTGTAATGTGTATTTGTAAAGCGCTTTGAGCACCTGGAAAAGCGCTATAATAAAAATGTAATTAATTTGATTTGATTTTGATTTGATATACTTTATTAATCCCCGTGGGGAAATTGTTTCTCTGCATTTGACCCATCCTAAGAGGCTTCTCAATACTCAAATTTCCCCTCCTCGACTCCCCTCCTCGAGACTTAGTCCCGCCCACAGGAGATGCGAGCGGAGGACCGAGGAGGGGAACCGAGGAGAGAGGAGGGGAAGCAGCAGACGTTTAAAGAAATGAGAACTCCTCTCCTCTGAGCGGTCATATTAAAGCGACGTCCGTTCATTATGACGTGGCAACAGCTGCATCAGCTGTCGAGTGTTTTGTCATATTTTATAATCTCTGTTAGATCAGCTGAACATTGTTCCCCCACATATTTACCTTGAATTAATTGAGAGTGCGGTATAATGAGACAATAACAGGCTACAGATGCGGACACACACACACAAATATATTTATATAAATATATGCAATTTAAAGTATGAGAGCACTCTCATAATAACGTAACACAATCAGAGACTGGATATATCCCCCCCCTCTCTCTGGTCGCTGAAATGGGGAATTGAAATTACGGGCCAAAAGTTGTATTTGCAAGTATTAAAAGTAAGCAGAGGACACCAAACCAACTAAGACCTGTCTGTCCGCCGCATCTGCGCACACACTGTACCACACACACACCTACACACTGTACAGGACACACCTACACACTGTACCACACACACACACACACACACACACACACACACACACACACACACACACACACACACACACACACACACACACACACACACACACACACACACACACACACACACACACACACACACACACACTGTACCACACACACCTACAGCTCCTAAAGCATAATCAGGCTACAGCCGTTGTGTATTTTATTATGTGAAGCACTAAATGGTTTTAGAAAAATATCGACTCTTTGTTTGTATATATCTACTAAACTAAAGCAAATAAAGAGAGTAGGTCTGTTATACTGAGTGATATTTATTTTACACACTGCTCTGCTTTCTGCAGGGCCTCACAGCTGTTCTCACTGTAAACATCGCGTTGCGATGAGAGCAGTTTCTAAAATAATATCCAGGGGATGCATGCAGAGCTGTCATTGGCTGAGATAAGTCCGGCCGTGCGTCACGCCTCCACCGTTCCCGGAAATGCATCCGCGGAGGAGCCGTGGAGGAACCATCAGTGTATCCTCGGTTATAGCTCCTCCAGAGAGCCTCCTCGACGCTCGATCCTCGGTCCTCGGTGTGCATTTAGAGAAATGAGACGTCCTTCAAAATGGCGCGCTGAAATTCATTTCCGGGTCACTACCGGAGGACCGAGGAGTCGAGGAGGGGAAATTTGAGTATTGAGAAGCCTCTCTAGTGTTAGGAGCAGTGGGCTGCCATTTTGAACAGCGCCCGGGGAGCAGTGTAGGGAACGGTGCCTTGCTCAGGGACACCTCGGTAGCACTTGGTCTTGCCGGGACTTGAACTGGTGACCTTCCAGTTGCCAAGCCAAGTCCCTATCGACTTCGCCACCACCGCCCAATTATTAATAATATAATAATTATTATTATTATTATTATTATTAATTTATTATTATTATTATTATTATTATAATATTGATGAATGTTGCTATTGCTATAGAAGCTATCCTCCACAGATGCACAGCAGCTCCCACTCCAAAGTGGTATTGAGATTCCAAAATATCAAACAATTTCTTTAAAAAGTCATTAAAGTAAAGTTTCTGCTCTGCGGCAGAAAACAAATGATTAAACTTGACTTTTCCTTGTTTAGTTTGGAGGCCATGCTAGGAGCCAGATTTCATTATGGAAAAAACATTAATTAAGTAATTATGGATGAAGGCTCTGCTGCATTTAGGTGCCAGTAAGCAATACAGTGAGTATGCAGTTGTAGACCTCAATTGAATCAAGCCATGATTTATATGAATGAAACCATGCCTTTTCCTGGTAACACATTTTAAAGTGTGTCCACCTAATTAAAAGTTGTATGGTCCAGCTATCTGATCATGCATGGTAAATGCAGATGGTTGAAACCTGTTCTATAGGGTCAAACTGAAGTCAAGTCAAAGTCAACTTTACCGTCAATCTTTCAGTTTGTGTGTACAGACAGAGAGATCGAAATACTTGAAGAATTGAACTTGAAAATTGTGTAAACTGTGTAAACCCTGGTTGACTTAGCCCAATGGTATTCTCGAAAGCCCCACGGACCCTTCAGCGGGTCCGAAACCACAACATCTGCAAGAAACAGTGTCTGAGGGCTTCTTCAGATTTAATAAACTATGAATGTTTCATATCCATGTAACGGGAAAAAACTCAGCTCACTGATGATTTTTTTTATTTTTAGCAAAAAAAAACACAAGACTAACGCTGAGCGAAGAAATTCTAACCCCGTTAACACAGAACTCACGGTATAACACCCTTATTACTTATCGTAACTGCACATCCAACCCATCGATTAGCATCGTGAGATTACACAGATTCGATAGGTAGCTATCATCACTCCATGATCAGAACTCGCGACATGAGAAACAAAAACAGACATCACAACACATAGCATAGCCAACACGGCAATATGTCATACCTTTGTTGTTGTCTGATCAAAAGTTGTCTTCAATGGCATTAAAATGATAAAAACGCTGCTGAATCCATAGGTTAATCCAATGTGTCTGTGTCACTTTGAAATGATTTCTGATAATCCATCAGCAATAAACCTAGTTTTAAGTTTTCAGACTTCAGAGTGTAAATTAGGCTTCGCTTTGGGCAAACTGCGTGCGCATAGCTATCACTTCCCAATGGTAACGTGTGTCGAAATTCCCCTTCGATTCTATTGGCTCTAACGGTTGAAAAGAGATGTCAATCATCACAATTGACCAATAGGTTCCAGAGAAACGGCAAATACGCCCATTTCCACCCAAATGATCCCAG
Source organism: Pseudochaenichthys georgianus (assembly GCF_902827115.2). Taxonomy (NCBI): domain Eukaryota; kingdom Metazoa; phylum Chordata; class Actinopteri; order Perciformes; family Channichthyidae; genus Pseudochaenichthys; species Pseudochaenichthys georgianus. The sequence continues at coordinate 2,621,565 of NC_047523.1, forward strand.
AGGTGGAGTTTCTTTTGCTAAACCTCTCTAAAAAGGTAAAATATCACTTGTTTTGCATCAATCTTGATACAGGGTATTTATTATATGTTGTACTTTGGATTCCTAAAGCTTTTAGTCTACCTTACTGTAGCAGGATGAGAGTCCTAATCCCTTGTAAAGCATATTCTCCTCGTTTGGCTCTTGTGAGCGTGTCGCCGCCAGGGGGCACCCTATAAAGGGGCAGAGGTTTCTAGCTGGCTGTCTCTTGTTTGTTGGTACACAGACCCGCCCCACTTGCGTGTTTGCCGTGTTTGCTTCCGCCACCGATGCAGGTATGTTGCAGTGGCATTGCTTGCTTCAGGAAAGGTTCTGCAATTTACCAGCGTATTGATACTTAGCCCTGCTTTACCTCACCTAGTGGAGGATCCTCCGGGTGCAGCCTGTCAACGCAGCCATAAAAAGCATGAAGCTCTCCCCTCTCTGCGTTATCGATAGGAAAGCCTGATCGGTATGTGCGCTGTACGGCAATCTATTTGGTCAATCCACCTCATTACTTTTATTGATATTAATGCTGTATTTGTATTTATTCATAAACCTAGGGCCAATCCAATGGTTAAGGCACATCTGATGTTTTGCTTCCCCGGAGAAAGTACGTGTATCGGCAGTAACGTCACAACTGCTGTCGAGCCTGCCTGGATGTTTGGGCTACCGTTACCACATTGTGGTTCCTGATTGCTGCTTCTGGCCAGCGTTGCGTCGCCTACTGCGGAGGCTCGCTCACCAGTTAAAGTGCTGCTTTAACTGCACGCCTTCCTGCTGCCTTGCTTGGGCCGACACTCGAAGTGTGGACGTCACTGAACCCTGGGGCCAACTCCCTCTATAACTTGCTTTACTTACTTACTTTGGCCAACTTGATTTAAACTTGATTTTAAATTAGTTTGTTTATTTTATTCTAGGTAATTGTTTATTTTTGTTTAACTGAACCTTTTCTCTTTTGATTTGTTTTATTCTTAAATGTTTATCTGCTTATGAGAACATATTTGATATTGTGTTTGTTTATAACTTTGATTTACTTATTTAGCCCCCATTAACTGTTTCCCTACTTAGTTACTGAGAGCTGAAGGTGCTGGTGCTGGTGTCCAAGGTGGTGGTTTTCCTCTTTTGTGTGTGATGTGCTCCCCAGGCATTTGATTTCCTGCACGTATGACTGGGGTGATTTAAGTTTGGTTTGTTTGGGGATCCTTCCACTCACTCGTCGACCCTATCCCCCCACTGGTAAGCCTCAGGCCCTAATTCATTTCCCCCCTTTGTGCTACAGTCCTGTGACTGTATTTAACTGCATTTTAACTAGTGACTTGTGCCAAATAAAATTGTATATTTTTGATAACTTGAAACCGCGTCTCCTGCTCCATTAGTATTCAAACCTATGTGTCCTCTCTATAACTGAAAGCAGTGTTAATATTTCCTTGGGTGAAACTCCCAAGGTGGCGTTGTCGGAATTGTGAATGGTGTAATCAAACCAACTTTAACAAATACATTCACCTATCCTCCCCTCTGCGGCTACTGCTACCTTACCATCATCCAAGGGTGGTTTTCACTATAAGTAAAAAGAAATTTTGGACGGACACTATAATTTACAGTTTTTTTTACTATGTTCAATCTGAATTGACTTTAAAATAAAAAACATCGATATTGATTCTGACTTTTCTACATCCAACTCACAGGTGTCTCATTACTTTGAGAAAAAAGATTATTAATTTACCCCTTTTTAGAAGTGAAGTATTGTATTGTCATTTGTTGTGGAAAGGTCATTTTCGAGCCTGCTGAGACCTGAAAACAGGCTTGGGGCTTAACAGGTGTGGAGTTGCGTCAGATTGTTTAGGAAGATTCCAATCTGAGGGAAATTACCCAGAAGAACCCAACTGTCAGCCATGAGAAGAGCCGTTTGAACTCTCAGAAGATAAGGAAAGGAGCTTCAGCTTTCCTTTAGTATCTCCTTTAGCCTTGGACCATCCTATGCGAGAATAGGATAATTGCTGTCCCACAGTAAAATGGAACTTTAAAATGTAAAAAAAATAAAAAATCTTCCCGGAGGAGCATGCTCCTGGAGCCCGTTTGGATCTGAGGTCCAACCCCCACACACAATTAAACGTATATGGACAGAAAAAGGGGAACTATATTCGACTTCTGGACTTTGCTGAGTCCCGGATGTACATGGACTGTTTGTATAAGTATAGTACAAACACATAGGTGTTGAAGTAGCCTACTCATGACATTTTCATACTACAGTGTACAAATATTTGTTACATGTAAAAGTCCTGCTTACAAAGACTTGAGTAACAGTACAAAAATACTGCTGCTCGATATCTTTACCTATAATGTGATATCATAGTTTATGTATTAGTTTCTTTATATGTTGTATTAGTTCATAATGTGAATATGTAAAGTAACTAACTATAACTACATACATAGGTAGGCTATATAGGTACAGTGAAGCTCCATAGAGCTCCCTGTGGTTTCTTAAGGGACGTGCCAGGAAGTCTGCTGCGCGTGCCCGTGAGTCACGTCTGAATTGAGGAAGTGCTTCGGGTCTTGGTTATACAGACAGATAATGACGGCTGTGTTCGAAAACGGTATGAAATGACGCTGTCACGATGCTTCTCGGTGTCCTGTGCATTCTAGTCGTCCCCCAGGGTAAGTCATGACTTAGCTTTAACCATTTTAACTAACCCTGTGCTGGCAACATCCTGTATCCTCACTTCACCCAGGCTAACGCTAGCTAAGCAAACAGGCTCCCTCCCTTAGCTCTAATCACAGCCGTGTTTAAGGAAAGAGCTGTTAGCTAGCTATTCACTGTAAAACTACACAAGCTCTAACAATATGTCAGGGTTTCCCACACATAGACTTTACTTGGGCGGGCCGCCCAGGTATATTAACGGCCACCCAAGTATATTTCGCGACCCATTTAGTTTTTTTTTTTCATCCGCGGCATTACCACGACGCAAACTTTTGGACAATGATCCCTCGCTCTCCGCCTCCTGTACCCAGTCCCGGACTGGCCTGGCCTGTTAAGTGGCCTGGCACACACAGGGTGACTGGCTGTCTACATGATGTGGCCTGCCGACATGGCCACTGTCATACAGATCATAAATCAAAGCCCTTGATTGGTCTCTGTGTGCCATTCAAGCTCGGGATAACCTCAGCTCAGGTGAGGTGAAGGACTCTGAGCGTTTAGATAGTTAACTTAGTCTAAGTTCTCAGTGGGTCTCAAACGGTTTGGTCACCATTTATGTAAACACATATTTCCATTTGAGGGGGGAGTGATTAGTAAAATATGCATGAATAAAATTTAAAAAAAGTTAACTAGGGGGAAAAAGGTAAGATAAACTTGTAAAACTTGTTGAGAGCTAAAACTAGGCTTTGCTGCTGCCTCAAAGAGGAGAAGAGAGGACAGCTGAGCTGAGGACAGCCTCAGGTGAGGCTGGTTCAGGAGCTCAGACACACAAACAACTATAAATGAAACAAAAATAAATAAACAAGTTTCAGTGTTTTTTTCTTATTGGAAATTGTATGTATATATCCTTTATTTAACCAGGTAAAAGACTCATTGAGATTAAAATCTCTTTTCCAAGAGCGACCTGGCCAAGAAGGGCAGCATGTAAAAAGTTACAACAGATAAAACACAGACATGACAGGCAGACAAATACAGCTGTAAAACACAAATAAAATGGCACAGTCAATATGCGAAGTAAAACAAACTATTAAAATCATTCAAAACTGGCAACATTTAAAATTATTTTAGGATATACGAGCACTCACATCTACCAATGGTGTCGTGTTATCTGTCCTTTAAGATGGACCTGAATTCCCCCATAGTGATGACATCTGAGAGTTTCAGCTCCTTCTGTACATTGTTCCAAGCTGTGGGGGCCGCATATCTAAAAGCTGTTTTACCCAGTTCTGTTCTCACTGTAGGAACCAGCATCTGAATCACATCTTGGGAGCGCAGGCCATATAGACTTTCTCTTTGACACATATATGTGCAAATGTAGGAGGGAACCAACCCAAGCAGAGATTTATAAATAAAACCCAACCAATGGGAAAGTCTGCCAGCAGACAAAGATGGCCAATTTGCAGCAGCATATAAAGTGCAATGGTGTACTCGATATCCACATCCAGTGATAAATCGTAAGGCACAATGGTACACAGTATCCAAGCTCTTTAGGCACTGGTCAGAGGTGTTCATGTATAGCAGGTCACCATCATCTAATACAGGTAGAAACGTTGCAGATATCAAATGTTTCCTTGTCTGAAAAGAGAAACAGGATTTATTCCTGTAAAAGAAACCTAATTTTATTTTTAGCTTTGAAACAACATTTTCCGTGTGTAACTTGAAAGACAAGTTCTGTTCAATAAGAAATCCCAGATATTTGTAAGTAGTGACCCTCTCAATGTCAGTCCCTTGTGCAGTACAAATCTTGGGTAGATTAGATGGTAATTTATGCCATTCAAAAATATCATCACTTTGGATTTTTCAGCATTTAATACCAACTTTAGTTGATATAAATGGGTTTGTATGACATCAAAGGCAGACTGGAGGAAATCTAGACTTTGCTCTATAGAAGCGGAGGAACAATAAATAACAGTGTCATCTGCATAAATATGGTAAGAAGCATTTTCTAAATTATTACATATATTATTTACATATATGGTAAAAAGAATGGGTCCTAATATGGAACCTTGTGGCACACCCTTTGCTATCGGGAGGAAGGAAGAAAAGGACCCAGAAAATTGGACGCATTGGGTTCTCGCTGATAAATAATTTAAAAAACAACCTACAGTATGCCTAGATAAGCCGATACTGTGAAGTCTTTCCGTCAGGATGATATGATCAACTGTGTCAAATGCCTTTGACAAATCAATAAATAGAGCTGCACAATACTTTTTACAGTCCAATGCCTCAATTATGTTGTTCACCACTTTAATAGCAGCAGTTGTTGTGCTGTGTTGTTTTCTAAAACCGGATTGGTGTTCTGACAAAATATCATTTATGTCCAAGAATAATTTAAGTTGTTCACTGAGAAGCTTTTCGAGGACCTTCGCTACAACACATAATTTTGAAATTGGCCTATAATTATTAACAGATGAGGGATTATTACATTGCATTGCATTTAGCTGACGCTTTTATCCAAAGCGACTTACAATAAGTGCGTTCGACCAACAAAATACAACATGAAGAAAACAGAATCATATAAGTACATCAGGTTTCATAGAGCAAAAACATTTCAAGTGCTACTCAACTGGCTTTAGATAAGCCAGTCCTTTTATTAGTATATAAGTGCTTTGTTAATAGTTCTATTGCTCGAAGTGGAGTCGAAAGAGATGAGTTTTCAGTCTGCGCCGGAAGATGTGTAAGCTTTCTGCTGTCCTGATGTCAATGGGGAGCTCATTCCACCATTTTTGAGCCAGGATAGCAAACCCACGTGTTTTTGCTGATGGGAACTTGGGTCCCCTTCGCAGCGATGGTGCAGCGAGCCGTTTGGTTGATGCAGAGCGGAGTGCACGTGCTGGGGTGTACGGTTTAACCAAACGGGATCCCCTCCTTTCAGTAAAGGAAGAACATATGCAGATTTCCATATGTTAGGAATCTCATTGTTGGAAAGAGTTAAATTAAAAAGATAAGTAAGCGGCTCAGCTATAAAGTCTGCTGCTAATTTAAGAAAATGAGGAGGGAGTTTGTCCGGACCTGCCGATTTGTGTGGATCCAGATTCTGCAATGCTTTATGGACCTCTATCACCTCGATAAAAGTAAAATTGAATGGCTGAGCCATGGAATGGGATGAAGGTGGTGAGGAATCAACGTTCTGTCCAGGGCCCGAATGTAGGGACTCAAACAAAGAACCAGATGAAATAAAATGTTCATTAAAGCAGTTGAGAATGGCCGATTTGTCAGTGAGGGTTTGCGAGTCTGTAACAATGCAGGCTGGTAATTCATTTTTAGTTTCTGTTTCAAATGAGTTTTTTATTACCTTCCAACATTTCTTTGGATCATTTAAGTTACTAGTAGTATTAGAAATGTAGTACTTAGATTTAGCCTTTTTAACTAGGAAGGTGAAATGATTTCAGAGCTGTCTAAAAACAATCCAATCCACTTGGGATTTCGATTGTCTGGCCCTTGACCAGGCAATATCCCTTTCTTTTAGAATGCTGGCCAGTTGAGGACTGTTCACCCTAAATTTGCGGAAAGGAGCATGTTTGTTTATAATTCTAGTAAAAGCCTCGTGAAAATAATCCCATGCCAGTTCAACATCACTAATGAGAGAGATCTTGTTCCAATCAAAATCCCACAGGTCATGAACAAATGTTTGCTCGCAAAAATGTTTCAAGTCACGTTTAAAAACTATTTGTGGTCTTGTTTTTGGAAGCTTAGCTTGCCTGATTGTAGCTATAGCGCAATGGTCACTCATATCATTTACAAAAATACCAATATCCAAAAACGTATGAGGCGCATTTGTTAAAAATAAGTCGATAAGAGACGATTTATCTTGGTGTTTAAGATTAGGACGAGTTGGGCTGTTGATAAATTGCGTAAGATTAAAAGAGTCACAGGTTGATTTAAAACTATCGGAGACAGAGGACAACCAGTCCCAGTTAAAGTCTCCAGCAATTAAAATCTCCTTAAAATCCAAGCAAGATAACTGATGACTCAATGATGATAAAGCCTCAATGCTTGCTGAACGGGGTCTATAGCACCCTACAACAGTGATAAACTGACCATTAAGAAGTTCCAATTTCAGCGCAAGTAGTTCAAATTGTCTGCTAAGAGACACAGATGATTGGATGGTAGCATGGAATTTTGTTTTTACATAAATTGCAACACCACCACATTTTCTGGGACGGTCACAACGAAACACATTGTAACCCTTAATTGCAATGTCTTTGTCCGTGATAGATTTCTTTAGCCAAGTTTCAGATAAAACAAGAACATCAGAATCAGAGGATTTTGCCCAGATTTTCATGTGGTGCATTTTAGGAAGTAGACTTCTGACATTTATGTGGATGATACCAAGACCCAACCTTGCTTTAAAATCATCAGGGGTACTCAGACAATTAAAATCTGGTCCAGGGTTTGGATGAACATTTCCTGATAAGAGGAGCAGGATAACAATGAAACATTTCCTTTTCACCCAAGTTGTTGTTTGCATAGATTCATTATATAGGCATATTACTCTCTTTCCACCATAGGAATATGAGTTCATTGAAAACAACCAGTTATAAGGACTAACAAGACGAATGAGACAAGGTAGAGTAGATGTTATTGGTTATGGCCATGATTTTATGATTATTGAAATGTATACAGTTATGTTTCCATAGATCTAGTCTCTTTATTTTCCCCTCAAAATGCACCAGATTGATGCATTTAGCTCCAAAATACCCCCCTAGAGGATTTGAGGTCCACCCCCAATCATATGCATAGGTTCCTAAATACATTTACAATTTAAAGCTTTTCAAAATAAAGCATTTAGCATCAACGTTAGCCGCAGACGAATGCTAACCGGAAATGTTTTCACAATAAAACAGTTTTAAGCTTACTGTATGTTTAAACTAAATTACGTCATTAAACATTGATTTTAATTTCTTACAATACCATGGTAATATCTGAGGTACTGAGGCATATATCATAGTAATATCTGAGATACCATGGTAATATCTGAGATAGCATGGTAATATCTGAGGTACAGAGGCATGCATCGTAGTAATATCTGAGATACCATGGTAATATTTGTTTGTTTTGCCCTGTTCTTCCTTGTAAAGCAACCTTGGTTCTCATGAAAGGCGCTATATAAATCCAAGCTATTATTACTATTAATAATATCTGAGGTACCATGGTAATATCTGAGGTACTAAGGCATGTATCATAGTAATATCTGAGATACCACGTTTTAGTTACTTAAAAAAAGGGCTCCCATTATATTAATGCCCTTATGCTAATGTGAGGAAATAAAATGGCGGCTTCACAAACACTTTTCAGAGTTTTACGGGCCATGGTTTGCAATTCGCCCAGCAATCAGAAATTGGAACCTTTTTCTCCACAGGAAAGTACCTTCTCTCTAGCAGGGAATAAAAAGGGGTGAAAAGGTTCCCGAAAAAAACAACAATATCCCAGGAACTATCGGAACTATTTCTGGGAAAAGTACTCCGGTGTGAAAGCGCCTTATGATCAGTGTTGGGACTAACGCGTTACAAAGTAACGCTGTTATTTTGGCAGTAACTAGTACTCTAATGCATTACTTTTTAAATTCAGTAACTCAGTTACCGTTACTACATGGTGCGTTACTCCGTTAGTTTTTTTATATAGTCAACAGCCAGGTGAACAGAGATGAGAACTGTACTTAAGTACAGTACTTGAGTAAATGTACTTAAATACTTCCTGTGTCACATGCGGAGACGGGCTGTGGGCGTGTTTGTGTTGTTTACTAACAAGACTATCATGGCGGCGGCGGAGCTCAAGGCTGAAGTCGAATAGTCCATTTAGCTTAGGAACCTTCCTAAAGGAGTGAAATGACCCGGAAGTCCCTCAGTGGCAGCCATGATAAGTGCCGTTCGAATTCTCTCGAATGATGAGAATTATAGGAAAGGAGGTTTCAAACTTCCTTTATAACCTCCTTTAGCTTAGGAACCACTGGACCTCCCTAACCGGCAGGAGAAGGGAAAATGCTGCCCCACAATGCCTTGCAGCCGCAGCATTTGCCGTCACTCAACAGTCGGCCGTTCACGGAAACAACCGATTATGACCGAGAAATGATATCATGAAAGTTACGGTGCTTATTAAGCATTTTAAAACGTAGGTGGTAAGTTGCCAAAGTGCTATTATAATCAAAAAGAGAAATATGAACGTTAATTTTCACTGAAATGATCAAATAAAGTCAACATTTCAGTCTTTACTGAGCTGTGTGGGGTTTGTTCAACTTTTAAAAGATGTTTGAATGGTGATATACACAGTGATAGATGTTAAGGACTAACGTTTATAATAAATACATCTGTATTGATTTTAAGATCTTTAGTTCATACAATCATACGTATTGGGATCATTTGTATTAATGTGGACCGGAGGGAGAGGGGGACGAGCATAAGTTTCACTTTCCTGTTTTATTTCAATTCCAACTTTGGTCCTGAAGAATATGTTTCTCTGTTGTCCCCGTTCATAAAGCAAAGCAGCAGCATCAGAGCACGGAGCAGAGTCTCTAGATGAGTTCACAGTAGTCCCTCGTTCTTATTAAACATCCATGTTGTAGTCCGCTGTATAGAAAACTGTAGTTTCCATAGTTCCCCCACAGCAGCAGACGCACATTCATGACGTCCGCTGGCGCACGTCGGATAGTGAAAGTGCATTCGGATTCTCTAAAGTACCGCAGTCTCTTCTCCTAAGTCCTTTTGAATTCTCCTATCCACTATCCCTTAACCCCGTGACGTTTCACTCAGAGGTCAAGGAATAGACGATAGGGTTAGAATTTAGGAGCTGATTTGTAAACTATCCGACTGCAGCCCAAGTCTAGTTTCTCCACCTGGAGATATTCTCACTATTTCACTTTTGTCGAGCACAAAGAAAAGAAAGTTTCTGTTAAATGTAAGTTGTGTCCTGGCGGGTCAAAGAGCCTATCTACTGCCCAGACCAGTCATTAAAATCTCTTAAAACATCTGCAAAAACAACATGCTGGGACGAAGCTAGTAGCTAACATCACAGAGACTCAGCCGACGCCACTCCACCTCCACCTGCACCTAAGCAACAGCGGCTGGATTTTAACCGAGGGACTGCTAGCCAGGGAAAAGTCGATAAAGCCATTGCACGGTATGTTGTAGAACACATGCAGGCTATTGCTACAGTGGAGTCACCCGCTTTCAGGGAGCTAGTTAGCATGATAGCATGTCCGGGCGGCACACGGCATATGAAACGGAAAACTTTTTCCAACTACCTGGAGAAAGAATATACAAAAATGTAAAGCCAGCTAATATCGATGCTATCCAGATTGCATATAATGCATGTCAAGTTGATCAACAGATTGTATTGTTCTCCAATGCAATAACAGTACTGAAATGAAGGCTATGCACTCTGCGCAGCCTGCATGCGCTGCTGGCTTCCTCCAAGTTTACAGTAAACAAACTGGTGGTGTGACCAATGGCCATTTACAATTATTAATACTATTACTATTATTAGCATTAGTCTATATTTTGGTTGAAACTAAGCCAGGAAAAAAACATAAATAATAAGAAAAAAATATATAAATCGAATTTTAACAATAATCTTCGATTATGGAGACTGTAACGAATAATCCAATAATCGCTGGCATCCCTATCCGATACAATTCGGTTGCTCCGCCTCCCCCACATCTCTAATTGGTCGATTTCACTCCTAAGCGAATCAGAGAGTCCGTGGGGAGGAGTTGTGTTGGTTGCTCACTCACCTAGGTGTTCTTACTGGTTGGATTCACTTCGGGTCGGGCCCAACACAGCGAATCAGAGTTCTGGGAAAAAGTATTTTTCTTCTGAACAGAGCGTGAGAGCCTCGGAAGTAAACGAGGACAGAGTCAATCTTTATCTTGCACCTGAGTTCACTCCTTTACTTTCGTTTGAATAAATCCTTTTAAGCCAATTTCTGATGTGCATTTTGTAATTCAAACAGAAATGGGAGACTACAGAATAAACAATAAACAAATCCAGAATAGGCGGCAGAGTGTGACGCTGTGATTGGTCTAAATGTGGACGAATCACAAATCACATGTGAACCTGCAATGTTCAAACCAACAGATAGAGCCAGAAATCTAGGTGTAGTCATGGACTCTGACCTGAGTTTCAACAGTCACATTAAAACAGTTACTAAATCAGCCTACTATCACCTAAAGAACATATCTAGGATTAAAGACTAATGTCACAGCAGGATCTGGAGAAACGTGTCCATGCTTTTATCTTCAGTAGACTGGACTACTGCAATGGTGTCTTCACAGGTCTCACTAAAACATCTATTAGGAAGCTGCAGCTGATTCAGAAAAGTTATCTTTCGATCCCGTTTGAATTGAGCCACGTGATGACACATGATGTTAGTCAATCTTAAAAAAATAATTTCCATGTCTAAATGAACAATTCAAAAACGTTTTATTTGTGTCATAATTGCAGACAAGTACTAACTCCTACAAAAAGCTCAGATCTTATGACACAATGTGCCTTTAGCTTAAGCTAAGTATTAAGCCTGCTTCATAAAGTGTTGAACATCCTCTTATCTGCCTCTCTGTTCACGTCCCTCCCCATGTGTCCCAGTGTTTTCTGAAGCGCCTCCAGCACCCCCACAGGACATCCAGGTAGATAACTGGCTGCTGAGATGGAGTCCTGACCCTGACCACGGAAATGTCACCTACACCGCTCAATACAGCAGGTGAGCTCTGATGGTGGGGGCCTCATGCGGCGTGCCGATCTACCCCCTGCATGAGGAGCGATCAGTACGATTCTCTTGTCTGTCACATCTGTTAAGATTCAAAGGCTTTAATGCCATGCACAATAGCCACAGTGCATTTGTTGGCAATGAGCTTCTCAAGTCCCAGGCTCCTCCAACAGCGCAACATAAAGTAATATACATACAAGAGGAAGTAAAAGTGCAGTATAAAAGTGCAAGTGACACAATAATGCAGGTAAAATGCAGGAATATTGATTATTTTTCCTTTCTGTAGAATTATACTTTTTCCACTAAATATCCATATATCTACTATTTATAGACAGTTTATTATTTGTTGTGAAACAGCTCACAGACAGTCCTTTTCTTAGTAGTTATCATGACAGTTGCATCATGACAGAACTAATGGTTTCTCCCGTTTCTGTTCCTCAGCTTTGACAGTTGTGTGTGGACAGATGTTCCATACTGCGTCCATACATCTTTAAATTCCTGCAATGTCAGTTCCATCAAAGCTAGGAGTGAGTACGGCTGCGTGATGCTGCGTGTGCAAGCAGAGAGGCACGGGCAGAAGTCCCCATCAGTCCAAGCCTGCAGCACACATGGTAAGAGCACCACCTACCATGTACAGAGGGCGCTGTGGATCCCCATGAGAGCATTGTTCACACTGGCTCAGTGCTGCCAACCAGATATGTTGATATTAAATGGTGGCCTATGTTCTATACAATTCAAATGTTGGTTAGAGGGAAATCTTTTCAGTGGACATTATAAATAACAGCAGACTTTAGCATGAAGAAATCCTTTCAATTCCCAAATACAGTAAACACTGATCTCCGTCTTGATTTGATCAACACCTGTTTGTTGTGCTCTTCCAGGTCACCTCTGCACTCCGGACTTTATTCTCACTGCGAGTCCTGGCTCCCTCACTGTACATTTGAGTAGGAACACCACTTTTCTTCGGGAACATGCCGACCATGCAAAGTACAGGGTTTACTATGGCAAGAAAGGAGAGGCCCTCCAGGTGAGGAACCTTGTCAGTTGTGGCGCATTTCCACTACAGCGCGGTGTAAGCGTGCCGTGCCCGGCCCGTGTTTGGTTGCGTTTCCACTGGGCGTAGTTCCGGCTAGCGGGTACTTTTTCACAGTTTTTCTGGCTCTCCAAAATCGAGGTTCTTTCCGGGCCAACAACCGGGCTGAGTATGCTAAACTAGAGAGAGAATCGCTGGCAACTACAACAACATTAACATATTTGACCGTGATTTAATTGTAATACACGTTTCAAAATGATGCCGAAGTAACAACATACTGATACCGGTTAGTAACAACCATGAATTAATGCTTTGAGTCTGCAGACAGACGGCAGAGAAACACCTTTTAACAAATGCGTGTTTTCTAAATGGAGATCGGCTAAGCTAACGTTATATATGCTCCGATCGTCCACACTCACAACAACGGCCTCCAGACATAAATAAACCAGCGACTGTGTTCTCCATGACACAGGCAGTCTGTGGTTTGTACTCGTTTAGCTTTAGTCTAGTTTTGAACAGATATGAGGAGCTGTGAGCTGTGAGGGCTAACAGCTAACGGCTGTGTTGGTTTTGTGTTTCGCATTGAAGATGACGTCACGGCTCCGCCTACACTGCGTTACTATAGTTACTGCCCCAGCTCCTAAACTGTAATGGAAACGCAGCATAAAGTGAGCCGTGCGAGGCCCTGCACCATTAGACTCCTGCTTTTGCTACCCGTTTCACTTTGTAGGTCATCTAAGATTGTTGTCACACTAAGCTGGTTCATTTTCGAACTGCTGTTTAGGTGTTAACATTTGTGTGAAGATCTCCTTTTACACTAAAGAAAAGGCTTAATCTCCTCTTCCTGTCGACAACAGCCAACATGAGATCAGCGTTGGGAAGGACAGACTTGCTACTGTCTCTGCCATCACCTGCCTGTGTGCTGTGTTTTTAAGCCCATTTCACGATGTATGATGATTAGTGTTTGGTAGTGGCTCATAAATGCTAACCGTGTCAACAGCTCCATTGACTAATCATGATAATTAATTATTGAATACAAGGTAGACAGTTGACAGGAAAGGAAGGGAAACAGACTGAGAACAAAGGTGGACATTGTGTTTCACAGTCAAGGCTTTGAATACCTAAATGATCTTTTTCGTTTGTCAAGAAATCCATCTTACTGGACAGAAGGCCAAAATGCAGAACACTTTCCAATGTATCTGGCTCAGTATGAGTCGTAACACAATTCCTCCAATTGGTATGGTTTTACTTAAGGGTAAACAGAGGGACTGCCTCCACATGGCGCCTGCTGAGCCAGAGGATAACAGCTAACAGTGCTATCCAAAGCGTATAGTGCTTGCAGTGCTAACAGCAGCAACAGTGTTTACACGAGGGGGGACCGCACGCTTGCCACTACATTTATAGACATTTTGAGCGAACTCGCTGTTTGAGCACAGTGCAGAGCTTGCCCTAACATGTGCTCACTGCGCTCAAATGCTAAACTTACACTAACTTACACTCACATGCACGAACATGCACCCAAATGGACTAAGGACGGAGTGTGGCCTAACCCCTGGAAGGAAGCAGGCTCGCCTGTTGTGTCGAGTTCCCTTCAGCAGGCATTTCTCTTCATTGTGTACAGAGTCCGGCAAACGCCATCACCATTTTATATGTTTATCGATGAAAACGAAAATGATCATTCTATCTTGTATCGCAAATATCAGTCATAGTAGAAATAAGTCATAATAATGGCAATTATATATTTAATTACATTTGTTCATCACTAAAGGAAATATTGGCCGCCTTGTATGTGTAAAATGCAGTGATATTAACGCTTTGCACTCTTATGCAGGGTTATAAAGATGGTCCGGCCTCAGTGACCATTGATGAGCTGCAGGAGGGACAGCGGTACTGTACTAGGGTGCAGTACCTGTATTTCACACACACCGAGGGACTGCCCACCTGTACCCAGTGTGCGCTCATCCCCGAGTCAGGTAAGGACATGGTAGCTTTTCAGCCATGCGAAGCCAGTGTTCAGGCATTAAAGAAGCACATTGGCCGCATTACTTCGGCTGGCTTCTGCAGGTTTCCAAAAAGGTTTCCCTGCTGTTATGGTTGTGCAATTTCAGATGAACATTCCTTGCCATGGAAGCTGGTATTATTTTACAGATTTTTAAATATTCCGCTGAAATGTACTCCTTTTGAGTATCGTATCACTATGTTGCCCCTTTCCCACCAAAACAGTTCCAGGGTCAGTTCGGAGCTAGTGCCCGATTAACAACCGGTTCTTCCTGTTTCCACGGCAGCAGGGCCGGCTCTCGTCTGGCTACTTTGGAGGGGGCACCAGCGCTGAGCAAAGTGACTAGAGCCACACATGCAAAACACACTTCTCTAAAGCCAGTCAACACTAACCAGGCATAGTGTGATGCTGTGTGTGTTTACCTTACTTTAATTGACCATCTGTTCTCTGTTATTTCCCGTCTTGAAGATCAGCACACTGCCTCATACGATTGTTGTTTTTTATTATATCAGCGGGCGAAGTCAGTCACCCGCTGGCAGGCTACACAAGTTAAATCATAATGAAAAATAAGCCGGTAAAATGTGCCTGTGGAAAACGGCTAATGCCACAATATGATAACAACCATCAGTCAATATAGTCACATTAGCTTAGGCTGCTATGCTAACATCACCTGTCTTATACCAGAGACACTTTAATAACAGTGTTGTGATGCCAAACAGCGTCAATTCAGACCGACACACATTCACTTATGGGGGGGGGATACTATGAATACTTTCCAGCGGACGCTGCCTTAAATTAGCGGTAGACTAAACTCTACCGTGAGTTAACGGTAGACTAAACTCTACCGTGAGTTAACGGTAGACTAAACTCTACCGTGAGTTAGCGGTAGACTAAACTCCGGTGGACGAGCAGCACTGCAGCGGTCGGTAAATGCCGCTGAACCACATTAATAACCAATGCACCACGGCACTCTGGAGAAAAGTACAAGGGTTGAGAAGTAGTTATTTAATTTAATCTGGCTTCGTACGATTAAAAGCAACACGATCATCGAAGAAATAAATCGGCAACGTAAACGGTGATGTCATGACGACGCAGCACCAGTCGGGCTCTGAGCGGTGGAAACACACCTGGGGCTAAAAAGAAGAACCGGTTCGGAACCAGAAACGCCAAAGCACGGAGCCTAAACTGGAACTGGTTTGATGGGAACGAGATGGAAATGTGGCTCTGAAACAGCAGCAGCAGCACTCAAGATGTCCTCCACAACATATCTTCATCTGTGCTTGTAATCTATTGGCTATGCAACATGAAAATCCTCTTCTGTAATGTGTGTGTGTGTGTGTGTGTGTGTGTGTGTGTGTGTGTGTGTGTGTGTGTGTGTGTGTGTGTGTGTGTGTGTTAGACTCCAGGCGGACAGTCACCATAGTCTCCTTGGTGCTTGTGGGCGTGCTGCTCCTTGTGTTTCCTGTGATAGCGTACTTCCTCCTCTTCCAGCGTTGGAGATTGAAGCGTTGGTTGCAACCTCTATACACGTTCCGAGAACACGTAAGCACAACCCCTCAATCACACTGTTTCAGACGGCGAATATACAATGCACACACAGCAAATCAACCAGCAGCTGGCTGGCCTCTCTCATTGAAACTGATTGGCTGCCAGAGATTAACATCTGAGCTTTGTAAGAATTGCATTTTTCAATTTGTCAATTGGACTGAGAGCTGTTCTGTTCAGAAAACTACTCAGAACCCCCCCACTGCCAGTTTCAGCAGGAACCGTTTGTTTGGCCGGTAAATTTTCATGAGGCTCTAATGATCCTAAATTAGATCGTAGAAAGATTAAATGACTACTTCTCAACCCATGTACTTTTCTCCAGAGTGCCGTGGTTAATTGTTTAATGTGGTTCAGCGGCATTTACCGACTGCTGCAGCGCTGCTCGTCCACCGGAGTTTAGTCTACCGTTAACTCGCGGCAGCGTCCGCTGTAAAGAATTCACTGTCTGACTGCCACACAGCAGCTGATAAATATTCCCCGAGTCTAGTCACTCTGCTCAGCACCCCTGGCCCGCCTCAGACATAAGCGCAACGTATTTGATCTATTTATATCTGGGTTCTTGACGGGCAGTCGAGCGGGGCCAGATAAGAACGGGCCGCTGCGTTGGAAACAGGAAGAACCGGTGCTTAATCGGGCACTAGCTCCGAACTGACCCTGGAGTTGCCTTGGTGGGAAAGTGTGAGAGAGGTTTTCTTTTCAGCAATGTTGATGGAAGGAATGGAGGCTGGAGTCCGCTTTATATCAAACACCTGAGTTTATTGAGAGCCACGGCCGGGAGCATTGGCAGGGTTCTCACACGACTTCATCATGTGATTCCCCAGCCAACACTGAAGATTACACAGAAACACAGCGCAAATCTACACAGATAATCAAGGAGGAGCCTCTATTTCGCGCGTCTTCTGATCGATAATCACAAAAACACATGGATTCAGAGACAAAGACAGTCTGTTAAAGTCCTCTGGCAGTTAGTCACAGTCCCCCAACAGGAAAGCGGAACCTTTAACCCTTTAACCTTTAACCCCCTGCTCTAAGTTATGGCAGACCTATGTGAAACACAAAATGCTTTTTGGTACAAACACACAACAAAATATTTCCCTCACAGATCCACGCTTTTATCAATTCATTGATAACCAATTAACATTAGTCTAAGAATATTTTCAGTCACTACTTGAATCAAATAAAACGTCCTCAGAGTTGGGTGGATTCCTCATTACATTAATTACATCAAAAGCAGAATAAGATTGGAACAGCCAATCACAATGGTTGATACAGACAACCATAATAGAAAAATCATCTTTCTTCAGTGTTTGATTTCTTTTGTCAAAAAGCACAATAATAACACATATGCAATACAAAAATATAATAGTAAAATATATGTTTCAAAAACAAGATCTTTTATCATTTATCCCTCAGTTAATCTCATTCATCAAACACAAATTCAAATTCAGCTTACATCTTTAAAGATTTACTTTAAGGTAATTACTTATTAAAACACAATTAGAATGTAGGATTATAAGAAATCCAATTGAGGTATAAAATCAGAATCAATAGGGATTCAGTTAAAAATTCACAGTTAAGGTATACATTCACAGTGATGAATCGATCAATCTGTAATCTGTAAAGGTACAGTGTCCTCAATCTTTAGCATTACTTTTCGTTTACTTCAATACACTTATTCAAGAGTAAGGCACTTTACTACATACATTTTATTCAAATACATTTGTTCAAAAATCTGAAAAGGAAAAGTTAGGCATTTTATTTCAACAACCTGAGGAAAGAAAAGTCAAAATATCTATTCGTTTGAAACCGTCAGGCAGGTAATTGTATTTACTGTATCAACAATGAGAGAGACTAGGCCCTCGTACTGTTAAGATTGCTCAGAGTCTGTGGGGAAAAGTTGTACCAATCCTCAGCCTCCTCGCTAATTCTGGATGCTATGTTCAGCTAACTAAACCAGCTTTCGTGAAAGGAATTGGGCTAAACATGGGAGAATGCATAGATTCTGGCATATTTTGGCACAGCAAACAGTTGCTAATATTGTGTTCATGTGCGTAGTCTAACATTAAACTTGCTGCAGAATTAGTTTTAGTTCGTTTAAAAGGAGTGATTTAAGGCCTTTTTGAAAAATCTACATCACCTGCTGAGTATTTAAGTGGAGTGGATAGAACATTTGTTTTTCTATCTAAATGTAGCATGCAGTAGCACCTGGATTGGGAACCTGGTAATCTGGTTTCCTCGTTGTACATTTTACCTGGTAATGATTAAGGATAGTAACATTGTCTGTTATAATATTAGAAATATCTTATTGTTCAATACATTATCAATCTGAAAATATCAATTAATTTATTTTGTTTAGTGTGAAAGTGTAATCTGATCTGACAATTAATTTATTTGTTTAGTGTGAAAGTGTAATCTGATCTGACAAAATATATTTGTCACCACTATGTAACACATATCTGTTCATCGGAAATATAAAAACAATCATTAATTGTACATCTGTAATCATATGGTCATTCAATTCAAATGTTATCTTTGTACAAGAGTTGGAAGAATATGTCCTCCTGACTCGTTCTCCTCCTCTCTTTATGACACAGAATGTCTGGTGTGTGAAGGCATCCTGATACTGTAGATTAGCACTGAGGTGCTGATTGGCTCAAAACTCTTCTTCCCCAGAGCACCATATTTCAAACCCCCCAATTGCTCTGCTTTTGTGGCTCATTCAGTGAGCACTTTATGATCTCCCAGTGAACCAGAGGCTCATCTGCCTGCATTCCTTCTGCTATCTGCTTGAGAGCAGAGCCTATTCCAAGTGGCACATCCAGATGCCACCCCCGTGATGGGAGAGGTTAGGAAGAAATCTGCCCTTCCAAGAACCATGGAGCCTCTGAAGCCATCGCTCGTCCTGCAGAGTTGTCTGTTTGGCGCCCCCCCGAGCAGTAAGATGAAGAAGCATCCCATCCCATCAGAAAGTTGAAGATTAGAATCCTCTCATCTCGAACGACCTCGTGCCTCCTTGCCCGTGGCTGGGGGTGCTCTCTGCAGCCAGAGGGTGTGACCCTCTCTCTCTGACCCTTGACCTTCAGAGCTGTCCTAGTGATTGGGTTAACACTTCATAGAGATGTTTTCCTGGGTGCAGACAACTCAAAGTAATGGATTAGCACATTATCATTCAATTACAAAAATACGATAGGCCCCTCAGAATTATTTGGGAGCCTTCCTGACACATGCACATGCATACATGTAAGGTTTGTGTTAGTCATTTAACCTGCAAGAATCATATACTCATCAGTCCAAAGCAGAGAAATGTTATTTTAAGTTAAATGTGAGCTAGTCCCTGTGGATATAACCCGTTCTCAATTATTCTAAATATTATATTAATTCACCATTTACCGTTTGATAAAAGATTAGTTTATCAGAAGTACATTTCCTCTTCCATAAACATAGGTTTGAGAAATGAATGTTTCAATATGAGATCAATTACTCAAATATAATTGACTCTCCCCTCCCTTTTCTTACATATGTCACATCATGTAATAACAACGTAGGAGTCTATTTAAACATGGTATCGTCTATAAGCTATTAATCGAGAAAACTCAGTATCAGCACGCAACTTGCAAATAACTCTTCTCTCTTTCCTATCCCTCTCTTATCCTCATCTCTCTATTCTCTCCTCCACATCTCTCTCTATTCTCTCTCTCTATTCTCTCTTTCTATTCTCTCTCTTATCCTCATCTCTCTATTCTTTCTTCCACATCTCTCTCTATTCTCTCTCTCTATTCTCTCTTTCTATTCTCTCGTCCACAGCTCTCTCTATTGTCTCTTACTTCAGTTAGATATGAAATAAAACATAGAAGTCCATGTAAGCATGGTAGAGGTCATAATCCATCAGTCGAGAAAACTCAGTATCAGCTGTGCGCAACTAACAAAAACAATTGTGAGAACCATATAGTATGCAGGAAATGCACACCTTTGTTGAGAAAAAACAAAACAAAAAAACAAAGCATCTCTGATTTGGGAGGAACAGCTTCAACCCCCTAAACATCTGAGTCACCACTGAAGGCATAGCATGAATGATAGTGGGCGTCTGAGGGTGTCTTTACTGAGAAATGTCAAACAAATTCCAAACCTTACATTTGAAAACAGGTTTGCATTCCTCCACTTAAGGTGACGTCATCATTGGAAACAATAAGAACAAACTATTTTGATATAGAATCTATAAATTGAATCTTTAGAGCAGAACAGAATGGTTGTATTTTTAGCCTAAGCTCCGTGCAGCCTCATGGTCTATATAATGTGAATATATGTAGTAGACAGTAACAGGCCCCTGACAACAGGCCTATACTAAAAATGGTAGGGGCTTTTCACAGCTTGCCAACCTGCAGGCATCCTCTGCATAGCAGTATGGATAGCCTTAAAAAACAAACAAACCCACTCTGTGGTAACGAGAATCATATTTCTGACCCCTGTGCCCAAGTGAAGCCGTTAGACTCATCTGACTGACCCAAGGGTTTGGAGCTGGTGTGACAGGGAGGCTTCCAAGTGTTCAGAGCAGACGTCAAGCTTTCAGTTCATGGCTC
>NC_047523.1:2984731-3001118 GCF_902827115.2 Pseudochaenichthys georgianus
GGAATCATTATACAAACAAACACGTAAAATAGTAGATAAGAAGTCAGTTTATTCTCATCATTGCCCAATACTCACAAAATATATCTTGTTGAGCTGGGAAAATGTAATGAGATATGCAAATGCTTGCCTCATGTACAAAATAATACACGGCCTTACCTCACCTCCGCTCAGACATTTTATCACCATACGCACACCTGTAACTAGGTCAACAAGAGCTGCAACAAGAGGAGACTGCGTTGTTCCATTAAGGAAGAGTTCATTCAGCCAATCTTCTTTTTCTTTTAAAGCTGCGCCAGCTAAAATCTTGCCTAGGGCGGCAAATTGGTCAGGGCCGGCCCTGGCTGTTGTTCACATGTAAACATATGTATCAGATGTCTCAGTCTGAAGCTGTGCTCCCTGCAGAGGTGTGACAGATGTGGAAAGGCCTTGACATAACAAGCACACGGCTCAGTGTGTGTATTCTCCTCTTCTGTTTTTTTAAAGTGTTAAAAATGAGAAGTTGCCAAATTCCTTTATAAAGTAAGAGGTCACTTTAGAAGGCTAAATAAATCAACCAATCAAATAGTGATGAATCCTCCTCTTAGCCAGTAGCACTCAGTCCCACTCAAACAGCTGTTATCCAAGCAGCTGCAACAGAACCATGCCGTGAGACGTGTGAGATCAGCCCTGAAGCAGCTGCAAGAGAACCATGCCGTGTGAGATCAGCCCTGAAGCAGCTGCAACAGAACCATGCCGTGTGATGTGTGAGATCAGCCCTGAAGCAGCTGCAACAGAACCATGCCGTGAGATGTGTGAGATCAGCCCTGAAGCAGCTGCAACAGAACCATGCCGTGTGATGTGTGAGATCAGCCCTGAAGCAGCTTCCTCACCGGAGAGAGGAGCTCTCAGTCCTCTGACCTGTGACCTGCTGTGAAACAGGGAATGTGAATGACACAATGTACAAACTACATAGTTGTTTTCTTTTTACAGTTTCTCGTAGCTGTTAGTTTATTGGCTGTGGTGTTGGACTTTGCCCACAACAGTGGAGCTTGTAGCCAATGGCAGGGCTGTGTTAGTGAGTGCAGCCTGTTGCCAGTGAACGGGAAGAGGGATCAGAAGTGCTTGTAACATATCAAGCTGTCAGACATTCTGCAGACGCTCTGCTGCCCACGGTGAGACCAGAGGACATTGCTCCTTGTCTTCCCCCTCTACTGGCTCGGCCCTCTGCTGCCCACGGTGAGACCAGAGGACATTGCTCCTTGTCTTCCCCCTCTACTGGCTCGGCCCTCTGCTGCCCACGGTGAGACCAGAGGACATTGCTCCTTGTCTTCCCCCTCTACTGGCTCGGCCCTCTGCTGCCCACGGTGAGACCAGAGGACATTGCTCCTTGTCTTCCCCCTCTACTGGCTCGGCCCTCTGCTGCCCACGGTGAGACCAGAGGACATTGCTCCTTGTCTTCCCCTTCTACTGGCTCGGCCCTCTGCTGCCCACGGTGAGACCAGAGGACATTGCTCCTTGTCTTCCCCTTCTACTGGCTCGGCCCTCTGCTGCCCACGGTGAGACCAGAGGACATTGCTCTTCTCGTCTCCCTCTACTGGCTCGGCCCTCTGCTGCTCAGGACGTCTGATGCCCTCGGAGTAGCTCACTGCAGCTCTGCATGTGTTCATGTCAGCGTGTAGTCGTGCTAGGTGCTATAGTATTTACTATGAAACATTCTGCCTCAGTGGATTCAAGCTGTCTACACTGGACTGCAACAGGCTGCTGACAGTGTGTGTGTGTGTGTGTGTGTGTGTGTGTGTGTGTGTGTGTGTGTGTGTGTGTGTGTGTGTGTCTGTGTGCGCACGCGTGTGTGTGTGTGCGTGCGTGCGTGCGTGCGTGTGTGTGTGTGTGTGCGTGCGTGTGTGCGTGCGTGCGTGCGTGTGTGTGTGTGTGTGTGTGTTCCTCAGATAAAGAGGAACTCTTCCAGAATGTACTGACGCAGGTGGCAGAACAGTTCTCCAGGTAAGCAGCATCAAACCTTCACCGTGAACTCATTCATGTTGATGGTCTACAATGGAGCACTACAGGGATATCTATATCGGTATCTATATCTTATATGATTGATTAAATAAACTTTGATTGAGGTATATATGTTTGTATACAAATACACAATAATATTTATTGTTCAGATGTTGTTTTCCCTCCCTCTCCATCTGCCTGCAGGGCATTCAAGATCAACGAGCTGAAGACCGAGGTCAGCAACCGTCTGGCCATGCTGGAGAAAAGAGTGGAACGTAAGCCCCCCCCCATTCTCAGGTGTACACCTTCTTCATAAGCTGTTTCGCTCACCAACAAACACAAATATATAAAGGGGCTTATGAATATGTTATTGAATCAATTCTTCCCCATCTGAACTGACCTAGCTCCTGCCCGGTGTGAAAGCTAAGCTAACAGTGCTAATCATTTGGATTTGATCTATGTGCATTGCATGCAGTGTGGTTGAGATATGCGAGTGCCAAAGAAGTACAGTAAGTCCCTTATAGACAACACTCCATTTTAATCCAGTTGAAAGTCCACTTTGGAAACGTTCATACCGTTTAAAGTCCAGTCTGCAGCAGGAGAGTGCTCTCATACGTCTCATACATGTCAGCTTTATGGGAATACCCCATTATCGTTCTACTCTTTCACATTGACGATGCTCTCAGAGACTGTTAGACATGCCACGTAGGTATCAGCAACGTTCAGACACCAAAGCTATTCTTGGCAAAAGATTGTCCTGAATTTCTCTTTGCAAATTAGGCTGTGTGTGAGCTTATGTTTAACTTTTGAGCTGCGCGATGCTATCCCTGTGCTGTGCTTCTGGGGACACAGCTGGGGTGCTTTCTACACGCATGATGCATGTCAGCTCTTCAGAAAAGCATGGTGTTTTGTGTCCAACCTGAGGGCCATGCTTCCAGCTCTGCATACCAGTATCACTATCTTAGTGTACTAAGATAGTGATAGATAGCACTACAAAAACAAGACAATTCAGTCTGACGGGAATGTCATTGGTTGTGTAGGTAATTGGTGTCAACCCAAAGGAAGCAGACCTGCAGGTGGGGTTGGAGTCGGAGAGATGTTCCTACAAGATGTTTGTGGAATCCATCCAGCAGTGGTTGAGATATCTCACTCTGAACCCTCTGACCGACCCAACACATGAAAAGATCCAATGATATACTTTCCGTCTATAAGCCGTTCTTAAGGGAGATTAAATAGTGTGTCTTGTCAAAAGAAACATTTTGTCATATGCTACTTGACTTTCTGGACTTCACTTAGCTTTGAAAGTATTATTAGTACAGTGGTTCTATCTGGAGCGATGTGTGCGCAGTGTGAGATAACGGCATGCCTTCAGTGCATGGTGTCCACACTTTATGATGCTGCGATTAGATAAGTGGACGATACACGTTATGTTGTCTGCTAAAACATCTCAAGAGGCTGTTGACCAGCTGCAATTACTAGCATCTAATGAACATTGACCACTTGGACTGACAGAGGGCAAAGTAAGGTGTCCTCTTCATGGTCAGGCCATTTCCCCTCAGCTGAGCTGTATCCCTCTCCAGGTTGTGGTGTGGATAACAGTGAGGAGGAAGTGTGCTGTGCTCACTATGCTGCAGCAGCCTACATCGTTACCTGCATGCCTGTTGGCATCTTTGCACTGGGTATCATGTAAATGTCTCAATTCTCTAAAGATCAAAGTCAGCAATAAAATAGGATCAATAAAGTTTCCCTACCATCATATTTTTTTATAATATCAGTCTGTGTTCTCAACAGGTCAGCTGCTAGAGTAATTACCTGCAGGAACATTTAATCAGTTATCGTTTATGCAATCATTGCTTCCTTCCTAGTAAGGCTGTGATTAAAGCTAAAGGTTAGGCAGAATATGTCAGTTGTTCATTGAGTTAACAGTTAAGTCAGCCACCAGACGCAGATTGCTGCAAGTGTCCCCCCTGGCTGAGCTGTGGATCTGTCCTCCATACATGCACATTGCTAATTGCTTGGTACTTCTGCTCTCCTGCAGAAAATGTGTGTATTGCACTGCCGAGCTGAATGACTTTGCACACACAGTTTTGGTTTGATAATATAAAGATGTGTGCATAACACCTAGAGTCGGTTCCATTGTAAACTTTTTTATGGCACTATAGCAGATTCATTTTCACACTAATACGTAGAATCAAATAAAACCCATCATAAAAATAATCATTTTTTCATAGTGACTTATTTACATATGTTTAATGATTATATAAAACAATAATGATTGATTGATTGATTGATTGATTGATTGATTGATTGATTGATTGATTGATTGATTGATTGATTGATTGATTGATTGATTGATTACATATTTACAAGCAGTTCTGAACAGAAATAAAGTTATTGAATTTATATGTTAAACATATAGTATCTAGGAAATGGTTCTCTGAGTCGTATTTTTCTGCAACCAAAACCAGGAAGTGCGGCGGCGTTGAAAAAAAGGCCCAACGGTGGGACTACAATTTATGTGTCATTCTGTGACATCATTATGGCCTTTGGGAAAGACAAATCTGAAAGTAAGGGTAATACTAACTAAATCAACTTCCCAGTACAAACACTTGTATAGCCCTTATATAAATCATTAGGGTCTAAGAGTTATAAAATGCACTAATAACTGAATCCAGAGTTAGTTTCTCTTTTCATTAATCTGACTACTCTGAAATCGGCCCTGACGCTGCGAATTTGAAGCGGGACTTAAGCAAAATGCAAGTGTGCACTCTCTATGGGCCCAGATAGCCATTTTGGCCTCATGGTTCATTGAGAAGTTCATTGAGAATGCTGAAGCACCCCCCGAATAAATGTGTGTTATTTTTATTAAATTAAATTAGAAAAATTATTGATTACATCAATGCAAATGTGAAACAAACACATTTTTGACCAAAAACATAAAGCCAACACAGGTGATATGATTAGGCCAATGGCCAGCACCCATTAGATTTTTGACCTACCCATAGGCTAAATTACTTTGTGACACTGGAGTGACTTCCTGTTAGCTAGAGCGCCAAATTATTTGCTAACAGCAAAGTGAAAAATTTATCGTTTTTTAGTCCTTAAACGTCCACATGTGGACACTCAATCAAAACCACCTGAACGCGAGAGGGATTCTGCACATAATAGCCTCGTGAGTACAAGTAGCTTACTTCTGGATCTCTGTGTTTCATTCAAGCTCTGCTCTGTGTGTGTGTGTGTGTGTGTGTGTGTGTGTGTGTGTGTGTGTGTGTGTGTGTGTGTGTGTGTGTGTGTGTGTGTGTGTGTGTGTGTGTGTGTGTGTGTGTGTGTGTGTGCGCGCGTGCGTGCGTGTGTGTGTGGCACGAGCCATTTTGTGTGCGTGCGCGAGCGAGCGAGAGCTCGCGCACCGGTGGGTATCTACCGGAGATCGTTGTGGTTAGCATCTGGTGCTAGCTAGCCAAGCTAACGGATATAAGGAGCTTTTTCAACAACAAGGTGGAGGGAGAACTCTCTCCTGTCAGACTGAGAGTCTCAGATAACCTCAGCTCAGGTGAAGTAAAGGACTCTCAGTGTTTAGATAGTTAACTTTAGTCTAGTTATCTCAGTGGGTCTCAAACGGGTCCACCCCCCACTTGTAAAAATAGCATTTTACCCCTGCTTATGCCGTGAGCTGATTACTGAGCTTTCATTGTAACAGTCGCGGGTGCACTGTGTGTGCGTGTGGGGAGTGTTGCAGTAGAAAATTCAACTGTAGCACTGGTGCATTAATGGGAAACCCTTAATGTTTGAGCACCCTCTATGAAACATCAAGCTACCCCACAGCACCCCCTAGAGAAAATCTCTGGTGCCGCCACTGCGTCCAGTGCATAAACATGGCTGAGTCAACAGCGATAACTTTCGAGAGGGGTGGAGGTCTGCCCATTATATTGAGTTTGTCCGAAGAAAGGACAGGAATGTGACGGTGAGGTGCAAACTGTGTCCAGGCCAGAAGCTTTTATCCACTGCTGCAAACACAACGTCAAACCCCAACAAGCACCTGCAAAGACAACATGCTAACGTGAAGCTAATAGCTAAGGAGGACCTCCGAATCCAGAGAGAGGATGTCGAGTAAAGTAACGAGTACTTTAGGTGCGCCGCATTTGCCCTTCAGATGAGGCTCCTTCCGCAAAATGAAGTACCCTCCACAGTCTGCCATCAGTTGCTATGGTGAAGCCTGTGGTTCCATCTGCTGAGCAACAGTTCTGCTGGAACTCTTGTCTTTTTGTCTCTACTTGTTACAACTTGTATTTGCCGTACTCTTCATTAACTGTTATTGCTCAGGTTAATCTCGCCCCCTTCGACGTAAGCGTTAAGTATTGGTTCTTGGTTCTTGCCGGGCAGCCGAGTGGGGTCAGCTAAGAACCGGTTTCCGGTGCTTAGAGCCGGCTGTGTGTGTGTGTGTGTGTGTGTGTGTGTGTGTGTGTGTGTGTGTGTGTGTGTGTGTGTGTGTGTGTGTGTGTGTGTGTGTGTGTGTGTGTGTGTGTGTGTGTGTGTGTGTGTGTGTGTGTGTGTGTGTGTGTGTGTGTGTGTGTGTGTGTGTGTGTGTGTGTGTGTGTGTGTGTGTGTGTGTGTATTCGCCTGTAAGTTAAATCCGCAGGGAGATTCGGTTCAGTTGGATCACATAATGTAACGCAGTAACGCACCCATTTAAATCGCAGTAACTATAATGGCGTTACTTAATGGGAATAGGTAACTAGTAACGCTATTAGTTACCGCAAAAAGTATTTGCCCAACACTGAGTACGGCAAATAAAAGTTGTAACAAGCAGTAAGCTGAGCAAAGTGACTAGAATGCAACCACACACTTATAAAAAACACTCACTTTATATAGTCATTCTGTTTATTCTTCAGATTCAGATTCAGATTCAAATTTATAGTCATTACGTAAACATGTACTAGTGACGAAATGTAAGTTTAGGCATCTGACCAGAAGTGCAAAAAAGCAGTGCAGGAGACCAGGTGGTAAGACTACCCTTATAAAGGGTTTACGAATAGTTTGTTTAACATTTATAACTGCCAAAAGGGAGCCTTATTGTAAAGTGTGAAACACATCACCATCTATTGATGAGTCACTAACATTTATAACTACTGAAAGGATGCGTTGTTTTTAAGTTTAATACACATGTCCATTTTTGAATGAGTTATAACATTCACACTTACCTAATACACATTTCTCACATGAAATGCAAAGTAAGATGCAACAGAACCAGCCTGCGGAGGAAGAAGAGCCGCTGTCGAGCTTTCTTGGTGATGGTGGTGGTGTGAAGAGTCCATGTCAGGTCCTCAGTGATGTGGACACAGAGGAACCCGAAGCTGCTAACTCTCTCCACGTAGTCCCATTGATGGCGATGGGGGCGTGTCCCTCTCTCTGCTGCTTCCTGTAATCCACAATCAGCTCCTTGGTTTTGATAACGTTGGGATGGAGGTTGTTATCCTGGCACCAAGATGTCTGGTTTTCGACCTCCTCTCTGTACGACGTCTCGTCGCCGTCTGTGATCTGGCCGATGACGGTCGTGTTGTCAGCAAACTTCCCGATGGTGTTGGAGCTGTGTGTGGCCATGCAGTCGTGAGTGAACAGGGAGTAGAGGAGAGGGCTGAGCACGCAGCCTTGAGGGGCTCCGGTGTTGAGGATCAGGGTGGAGGATGTGATGTTTCCCACCCACACATCCTGGGGTCTGCCCGTCAGGAAGTTCAGGATCCAGTCACAGAGGGCGCTGTTGAGCCTGAGGTCCCTGAGCTTGATGACCAGCTTGGAGGGCAGAATGGTGTTGAAAGCTGAACTGTAATCAATGAACAGCATTCTCACATATGTGTTCCTCTGGTCCAGGTGGGAGAGGGCAGTGTGGAGGGGGTGGGTGATGGACCTGTTTGCTCTGTAGGCAAACTGCAGGGGGTCCAGAGAGTCAGGGAGGGAGGAGGTGATGAAGGTTTTGACTAACCGCTCAAAGCACTTCATGATGATGGAGGTGAGTGCTACTGAGGCTGGTGATTTTAGTCTTTTTGGGGACAGGAATGAGGGTGGAGTGTTTGAAGCATGTGGGGACTACAGACTGCAGCAGGGACCTGTTAAAGATGTCTGTGAACACCTCTGCCAGCTGAACTGCACACACCCTGAGAACACGGCCAGGGATGCCATCAGGTCCAGGAGCCTCGTGTGGGTTAACCCTTTAAAGGATTTACACACATCTGCCCTGTTTAAGACAAAAGGGCAGGGCTGCTGATCCTTCTCTGCACCCCCAGCCTGGTTGCTCTCAAATCGTGCAAGAAAACTGTTCAGCTCATCTGGGAGAGATGGGCGCTGCTGATTGCTCTCCGGAGTTCATACCTAGAATTCCTGTAATCGTCCAAATCTCCAGCTCTGTGCGCGATAGTGCGCGCTTTCAGTTTGCCACGCACCTCGCCGTTTATCCAGGGCTTTTGATTAGGGAATGTTCGTACTGAAACCTTCGGTACCACGTCATCGATGCATTTCCCAATGAAGCAGATGACCGTGTAACAGCCGATGTGTTAAAAAGTATCTCAGCAGAACTTTCTTCATGTTGGCGGTATTAAAGTCTACAGTATTATCCCACTTAATGCTAGCAGAGAGACAGGAAGCTAACAACAGCAGTCACTGGAATTACCTGTCACTCAATGTGACCACGCCCTAATTTATGCATAACTTTAAGGCTTAATATAACTTAAACAAATTATAAATGTTAGTAACTCATAAATAAATGGTCATAAAGAGATGCCAAGAAACATCCAGATGGATGGGGGAAGAATCAACTCGGTGAACAACAGATACCAAGGATGCTGGCTGATGTCCAAATGGACATAAGTGTCCCGTTGTCCCTGTATTCTTCAGAAGAAGAAGAAGAGGCGAAGCCTTCTGGTTCTGATGCTCCATTTTCACGTGTGCTAGCGAAAATAATCTCTAGTGCGTCTGTAACTGTTGTGTTTTTTTTTGCCATTTTCTCAGTCTCTGTCTTGTTTCCTCACATACGTTCACTGATGGGAGACACGTGGTTTATGTTTTTTTCTTGGTCGGTGTAATGATAGGTGTTTATGCGTCGGTAGGACCTTAGTGATTTCTTGAGTGTCCATTTGTCATTTCAGACCAACATAGCTGCAGCTGCCAGAGATTTACTTGACCGACATACAATACAATCAAATCCCACACAGTGGAACGCAAAGTCAAGCTGCTTTGAGCGGCCTTATTGGCTGCTGTGAGTCGTCGGGTAAAGTCTCACAATAGGTACCGCTGGAAAGCTAAAGTTCCAGCGATTCGGTGGTTATCTGCATGATATTTGTACTCCTTATAATTGGAAAATATCTGATTAAATACGTAGAATATGCGCACTTCGACAGGGCGCTGCGAGCGTCGACTCCAGAGGGAAGCCATCATGCTCTTACTTTGAAACCTTGAAATGCGGAAATGTCGTCATCGGCAGATCACGTGGTGTCCGAAAATAACCGAGTGACACGAGCAGATTTCGGTCGAGACCGGCGGAAAGTTTGTCTCAAAACTCTGTGTGTAAAAAGACGATCCGTGATATAGTATTCACAGATCTTTTTTGTATTTGTGAAAATATTTAGCGTATTTGCAGATCCGTTTTACATTTGCACATTTATTTGTGAGTTTATAAACCTTTTAACTGCATTTGTGGATGGTGTTTTACATTTACTAATCACATATTTACACACAAATAATTGTTACAAATGAGACAAATCTAAGCCCATAGACTTGGGACTTGCTTGAGACTTGCTTGAGACTTGGAGGTTAAGACTTGAGACTTGCTCATGACTTGTACATGTATGACTTACTCCCACCTCTGGGTACTTGCTTTCAAGCAGAACAGGGCAAACAAATTTAGCAGGAGTGTTTACTGTTCGGCGTAATCACGTACTTTATAACTTAGATGACCAAATATGTACATATGCTGACAGTTATTTTACTCTTATTTGTACTCATCTCCTATTTTATAGTCTTTTATTATTATTATTATCATTTTAATTTTTTCTTGATTTTATTTATTTTTGATTTTATTAATCTGTGTGAATCTTTGCTGTCCTGCTTTTTCACGCTTACCCTGTTGCTGCTTTGTACAACTGAATTTCCCCTCGGGGATTAATAAAGGTTCATCTTAATTTATCGTACAACATCCTCGACAAGTTCTGTAGTCCTATTCAGCCACATGTTAACAACCATACTTTTTCAGACACGTAAACTCTTCAAAAACCACCAGTGGGGTCACTGCTGATGTATTTAATGTCGTGGAACAAAACGTGATCCGTCTCTTGAATTTGTGTTAACCACAGACCTTATTTCGAGCTATTTTACAAAATCCTATGGAGAAATCCCATTGGCTCTGAGACGAGGGAACCGGTGGTGGTAAAATGCTAACTCAATTCCGGGTTTTAGGACTCGTCACTGCACCACTCTGTAATACATCCATGCTTTGTCTGCACATGTGTGTCCATGTGATCTTCAGTCGCCCTCTAGTGGCGTATCCAAATAACATTCTCTCATATCACATTACCAGATAAACCACTCAACAGAACACATAATAACAGTAGATACTTTGATCACACACTAGTCGTGAAACCTGAGTGAGATAATGCCTCATGTTTGTTTATTTGGGACTGACAGCAAGGCTCTGTTAGTTTATGATCACATTATGTCTTCTTGTGAATAGAAGGAAGTGAGATCAATCAATCAGGGGTCTTCCTCTGGTTACATGATGACCTGGCATTTTAGATTGTCTCCAGTAGTCCTAAGTGATTAATAATATTGATTTTATTTCTTACAAATCAATACATGGGCTACACAGGTTGTCATGTCCGACTATCACAAGTAGAATCATAATGAAAACTACGCTGGTAAAATGTGCCTGTAGAAAACGGCTTAGGCCTATGCCACAATAGGATAGCAACAAGTAGTCAACATAGTCAGATTAGCTTCGGTTGCTATGCTAACATGATTTTAGTTATACCAGAGAAACTTTAATAGCAGCGTTGTGATGCCAAACAGCGTCAATTCAGTCTGAAACACATTCACTTATGGGGATGGGGGATATTTATCAGCTGCTTGTGTGCCAGTCAGACAGTGAATACTTTACAGTAGTACAGACGTTTTTGGTGAAGCGTGTATCGTTTTAGGTCGTTGACAAACGAAGCCTCGCTGCCCGTCGATACCACGTGACTGCTTCAGATAGTGCTTCAGATCGGGTTGAACCACTGACACTTCACGGTTTTACAACACTCATATTACCATGATGGGATTATGAGAGCTCAGACCCTCACTTACAGTGGGGCAAACATTTAGTCAGCCACCAATTAAGTTCTCCCACTTAAAAAGATGAGAGAGGCCTGTAATTTTCATCCTAGGTACACTTCAACTATGAGAGACAGAATGGGGGGAAAGAATCCAGGAAATCACATTGTAGGATTTGTAATGAATGAATTGGTAAATTCCTCGGTAACATAAGTATTTGGTCACCTACAAACAAACAAGATGTCTGGC
The DNA here is from genome assembly GCF_902827115.2 of Pseudochaenichthys georgianus. Taxonomy (NCBI): domain Eukaryota; kingdom Metazoa; phylum Chordata; class Actinopteri; order Perciformes; family Channichthyidae; genus Pseudochaenichthys; species Pseudochaenichthys georgianus. Next base: position 2,996,252 of record NC_047523.1, read on the forward strand.
TCTCACAGACCTGTAACCTCTTCTTTAAGAGCCTCCTCTGTCCTCCACTCGTTAACTGTATTAATGGCACCTGTTTGAACTCATTACCAGTATAAAAGACACCTGTCCACAACCTCAAACAGTCACACTCCAAGCTCCACTATGGCCAAGACCAAAGAGCTGTCAAAGGACACCAGAAACAAAATGGTAGACCTGCACCAGGCTGGGAAGACTGAATCTGCAATAGGTAAGCAGCTTTGTGTGAAGAAATCAACTGTGGGAGCAATTATTAGAAAATGGAAGACATAAAAGACCACTGATAATCTCCCTCGATCTGGGGCTCCTCGCAAGATCTCACCCCGTGGGGTCAACATGATCACAAGCACGGTGAGCAAAGATCCCAGAACCACACGGGGGGACCGAGTCCATGACCTGCAGAGAGCTGGGACCAAAGTAACAAAGGCTACCATCAGTAACACACTACGCCGCCAGGGACTCAAACCCTGCAGTGCCAGACGTGTCCCCCTGCTTAAGCCAGTACATGTCCAGGCCCATCTGAAGTTTGCTAGAGAGCATGTAGATGATCCAGAAGAGGATTGGGAGAATGTCATATGGTCAGATGAAACCAAAATAGAACTTGTTGGTAAAAACTCAACTAGACGTGTTTGGAGGAGAAAGAATGCTGAGTTGCATCCAAAGAACACCTACTGTGAAACATGGGGGTGGAAACATCATGCTTTGGGGCTGTTTTTCTGCAAAGGGACCAGGACGACTGATCCGTGTAAAGGAAAGAATGAATGGGGCCATGTATCGTGCGATTTTGAGTGACAACCTCCTTCCATCAGCAAGGGCATTGAAGATGAAACGTGGCTGGGTCTTTCAGCATGACAATGATCCCAAACACACCTCCCGGGCAACGAAGGAGTGGCTTCGTAAGAAGCATTTCAAGGTCCTGGAGTGGCCTAGCCAGTCTCCAGATCTCAACCCCATAGAAAATCTTTGGAGGGAGTTGAAAGTCCGTGTTGCCCAGCGACAGCCCGAAAACATCACTGCTCTAGAGGAGATCTGCATGGAGGAATGGGCCAAAATACCAGCAACAGTGTGTGAAAACCTTGTGAAGACTTACAGAAAACGTTTGACCTCTGTCATTGCCAGCAAAGGGTATATAACAAAGTATTGAGATGAACTTTTGTTATTGACCAAATACTTATTTTCCACCATAATTTGCAAATCAATTCTTTAAAAATCAGACAATGTGATTTTCTGGATTTTCTTTTTTTTCTCATTCTGTCTCTCATAGTTGAGGTGTACCTAGGATGAAAATTACGGGCCTCTCTCATCTTTTTAAGTGGGAGAACTTGCACAATTGGTGGCTGACTAAATACTTTGTTGCCCCACTGTATATGGAGGATGGAACATGATATAAGTATAAATATATAAATGCATACTAAATGTATAAATAAAAACATGAATAAATAAGGCAATACATAAATAAATACAGGAATAAATAAATAAACAAATAAATAAATGGAGAGATAAATAAATGTGTACAATATTGATACAAATTGATTACATGAAAATAGGATTTCATGTTGGTTGTTTAGAGTTATTCTAAGGCTTTACTCATTGGGAACTCAGTATAAGAAAGATCACACTGTTGAGATGTCATATCTGCCTGTTTTACACATGTTGACCAACAGGGGGGTTGTGCTCAAATAAAGCCTCATGAGATGAACCCTTTTGCAAACCAATTGGCTGGAAAGCTTCATAAGGCTTCATCTCGCCATCACTACTTTACAGCGGACGCTGCCGTGAGTTAACGGTAGACTGAACTCTTCCGTGAGTTAACGGGAGATAAACTCCGGTGGACGAGCAGCACTGCAGCGGTCGGTAAATGCCGCTGAACCACATTAATAAACAATGAACCACGGCACTCTGGAGAAAAGTACAAGGGTTGAGAAGTAGTTATTTAATTTTATCTGGCTTCGTACGATTAAAAGCAACACGATCATCGACCAGATGCAGTCCCCCATTGTTGTTGTGGTGAGTGGCGTTTGGGAGAAACGTAAACTGTGACGTCATGACGCAGCAGCGGCAGCACCAGTCGGGCTCTGAGCGGTGGAAACACAAGTGGTGCTACAGAGAAGAACCAGTTCAGCACCAGAAAAGCACAAGGACGGATCTTGAACCGGAGCCGGTTTGATGGAAAAGGGGCATAATGTGCCCTCTCAACATACATCCTCAAGTAGAGACAAAAAGACAAGAGTTCCAGCAGAACTGTTGCTCAGCAGATGGAGCCACAGGCTTCACCATGGCAACTGATGGCATAACACCATTGGTGTTTGCTGTGCGACCTCAGTGTGTCTGTGTGTGCGTGTTGGTGTCTCTACATGCGTGTGTGGGCTGTGTGTAATGCATAATGCCTTCACACACATGTGTTGCAGCTTTTTTGGTAAACGTCTTCTTATGTTCTGACCTCATATGGTTCCATGTGATGTGCCTCCATTTCCTAATAGTCCACAATGACCCTTTCAGTCACCATGACATCATGGCCTGAGTTTGCTTTGGTCACCATGGCAATTTCCCTTAACTCTACAGAAGAAAGCCTTCTGGAGCAGAGAGCGGTGCTCTGATCCACAGGTATGGACTGACAGTGTTCAGTGTGAACCTGGACTCAAATGCATACCTTTCAACTGGATTTGCATTAAATACTAAATAGTTGGAAGCAGATTGTTTATTTTTACATCGTTTCAATGAATAATAAACTAATTAAATTAATTAAATTCAAGGCACATTGGATTTAAACTGCTGCAGAACAGACAGTTGTTTCATGAACTAGTGGAAAAATGATCTCCAACACTCAAAGTGATTTCTTTCAGTTCCCACTCTCCCCAACTAGGTAGCCTGTAGTAATACTTTCAGATCTGACGCACAGCCACTTCACACAAGCATGCCAACTGCCTGGATACCTGGTTGCTATGGCAACATTGTGGCGCCCACACAGATCTCCATCCTCTCATGACTTTAGTCGCCATGGTCACCTCCCTAATAGGAGCTGGAGAAAGGTGGACTGATGAAGGAGGCAAAGAGAGGAGGAGCAAGTCATATGATGACATATGAGAGTTCTGACACACAGCTGCTCATATCACTGCTGCTGGACTCCACACACAGCTGTTCATATCACTGCTGCTGGACTCCACACACAGCTGTTCATATCACTGCTGCTGGACTCCACACACAGCTGTTCATATCACTGCTGCTGTACTCCACACACAGCTGTTCATATCACTGCTGCTGGACTCCACACACAGCTGTTCATATCACTGCTGCTGGACTCCACACACAGCTGTTCATATCACTGCTGCTGGACTCCACACACAGCTGTTCTTATCACTGCTGCTGGACTCCACACACAGCTGTTCATATCACTGCTGCTGGACTCCACACACAGCTGTTCTTATCACTGCTGCTGGACTCCACACACAGCTGTTCATATCACTGCTGCTGGACTCCACACACAGCTGTTCATATCACTGATGCTGGACTCCTCAGAATGCTGAAGTCTCGGGGAGTGGGCGTTCATGGTCCACAGCTGCAGGATATTTGTCCCTCTCTCTCCCCCCGCCTACACCAACTCTCAGACATCCTCCAACCCTGCTGCTTGCTCTCAGTCTCTCAACTTATGAATCACTTATGGGCACTCACTATGGTAGCATAAAGTTGACTTCATATATCTGATTGGGCACTGACAGACTTAAATATCTAGCTTACTAATGCCGCTGAGGGTTTTTGGTGCAGCACAGCAACAAGTGACTTGCAGCCTTATCATTATCCAACATGTCATCACAGTATATGATGTTTTGATTGATCTCTGCTCTGATTGAGGGACAGCTTAGCCTAATATAACCCCACTCATCACCTGCAACTGGCCCTGCCACAGTTTAAGGGTCTGCTCACACACCTGGACATGTTCTACACAAAACAAGAGCTCACTGTTTACTTGCATGTATATTCGATGGAACCGTTCACCTGCTTTAATGAAGCTAACTCTACTCTTGGTTCATGGTTGCTATACAAAATATGAAATGCTTGCTTAATCCATCAATGTCAAGATTTGTGCCAAAGCTTTTTATAAGTAGGGTGTACATGAATGGCAGGGAATGTGTTTTTTTGCTGCATTAATTGACTGTTGATTGAACAACAAATCAAATGGCAAAAGAACAGTTATAGGCCAGTTTGAACTGAGTGAATAAATGACTCTCTGTCTGCAGTGGAGGGGATGAAGGTGGTGGAGATAGAGAAATGTCGCAACGACATTAAGAAGCTCCGTGAGGAGATGGCATCAAGAACCAACAGGTGACAGCAACACGTTGAGCAATCACTGAATACACCTGCTTTCAAGAGAGTAACACAGAGCTGGGCTCGCTGCTGTCTTATTAACACAGCGACCACATGTCCTGGACAAACAGCTGATACTGAACTGCCATGCCACTCAGCCTTTGATGCAACATGCTCAGTTGTCCGAAAACCCGCCGAAGGTGCTAAGTAGTGCTGTCAGGGCCTTATGGGCCGTAGGGCCAATGTGATTGGCTGAAAGATGAGCAGGCATGACAACACCATTGTCCTGAAAAATGACATTAGAAAATAAGAAAGTGGCATGACAAATTGTCAATTGAAAAATGCCATTATGAAATAAAAAAAGAAATGTTAAAATAAAGGGCGTTTGATTTTTTTATTATCAAAAAGGAACATATTCAATTGGTAAAGCATTACTTAGGGTCACTGGCAGTTCTAGGATAAGAGTAAGTACATGTACCACTCGAATACATGTCATATGTATTTTTGATACGTAATTTTGAATTTTCAGTATTGATGTAATGATATTTCT